>NC_056732.1:589882965-589957965 GCF_019279795.1 Protopterus annectens
ATGGGCTCCCCTTCAGTTTCCCTGCCTGCACAATTACCAACCATGTAGATTCAGGGCTGTCAGCAATGTGAAGATGCAAATGAGGTCCATACTCATTAGAATTGTTGAATCCCAAAACATTGTAAGCATGCAGGGTTGTTCACTTTGTGTCGACACTTCCACAGTGTTCGTTTTCAATGGATGGCAACAGTGAATGATGACATCGGGGTGTGTGTCAGGTTACACTTACAGAGGTGTACATATAGGTCTGTGAAGTGTGAGAATGCATGTAACAGTGCACAATTCACAAGTTCTGTTCCATGCACTTTATTGTTTGTTACAATGTGTCATCTCTGTCTGCTTTAAGTAATTTTTAAAAACATGTCATTGTTTGATGCGGCTCTTAGTGCAGCCACAGGAACCTGAGGAATGAATGGCAGGTTTCTCAGTACTTGTCACATAACTGTTCCTGTGGCAGCATGTGTACATCTAGGGCTAAAGTATAGATGGTCATGGGTTTTAGTATAGGGTCTGCAAACTTTCCTTCACTTTTTGAGCTGCATGTTTGCTCAATATCACAGGAACTGAGGAAAGCAATAACAAGATGACCTGTGTTTACCTTATTTACTCAGAGGTGCACATTGCACACTAATGAGCATTAATGGATTTACTATATTCAGTTAAGCAGCAGATGTTTTTCGTAGGTGCTAAGTACAGCATAAGCAAGTGATTTTCAGTATGGTAGAGCTATTCAATAAGCTATAAAGGATCCATGTAGCTTCCGTTTCTTTTTTCTTCCTGAATACTTCAATACCATGGGATTAGAGACCTAGAAAGTTTAACCATCAAACCAAAACTGTGTCAACTGCTGCATTTACAAGGTAAATCCTGAACCTAGAATGCATTTTTTAATAATATTATATCACGTCCTTGTATTTCTTAACTTTGTGCACTAATCAAGTAAATAGTGGTGGATTTGTACAGAAAGTACCTTAAAATGTGACAGCAGACACTTATTTTACTTATGTGTGTCCACTGTTAAGTTCTTTTTTCTTATTCTTCTCACTTTTAATTGCACTTTTTGTGTGATGGGCTGCATAGCGTGAACAGTAGAAGAAAGGAACAAATTAATTTCAGGTTTGTCTGTGTTTATCTGGTTTGTGCAAAGTGCCGGTTGACAGCCATACATAGAAAATGGATACATTCAATGAATATCCTTGGCCATTGTGAAACCCGGCCTGGAATACAGATGATGCTGGGTTCTAGTACAAAGTGTGCAACCTTTGTTTTACTGCTGAGACATTGCATTTTACAGCAATGAAGTGCAACATAGACAACTGCTTCCTCATCATTCTTGTGGCAACAGTTGTAAGTGTAGGACTACCAAACACATAGTCCTTGGTTTGAATATGGCATATTCCATGCAATATTATCTTTACTGATGGAGTAATCTATGTATTATCACATTTATGATCAAATGTATGACTGCAGGTATAATGTGTACTATAGTCCTGTAAATGTGTTCCTGCCATCTGGACCGGCATGGCTTTAACATTTGTGAAAAATACATACACAACTTCCTATACATGCAATTACATACCGCTGTTGCATTCTGCTTGTCAGACATTAGCAATACCTCTCACATTTGTGCACTGCTTACCTAAGTGCAAACAGGTGCAACTCACATGCCTGTACACTTTGTTAACCATCATGCAAATCTGCTGCTCACTGTGATATGGAACTGTATATATGATGCTTTCTTATTGGGGTTTATTATTCATTTTCTTTGTATGACATAAAACTACATGGGGAAATATTACAAACTAACTATACATTATATATTTACCATACATTCATGTGCTGGTCCCCCCCACCAAGCAGTACATCCCTGGGGAGTCAGCATTTTTTTCCCACACATATATGAGTCACACTACAAAGTGTAATATATAATGTTGTGTGCTCCCTCATGGACAGGGCCAGTTGGTGGTGCTCACATCCTCACTTATCTAAACTTAAACATCCAACTATTCTCAATAAGGGTACTTGTGTTTTTACACAGCTATGCTGTTACACATGGTAGTGCTGTTAGGCTACTGGCATCATATGAACCTATGAATCTATGTGTCTATGCAGGCCTCTCAACCTTTTGTCCCCCACATGGCCTCCTGATGTCATCTACTATAAGTTCACCTGCAGTCTTTTATAAATCCAACGTGTGCCTTAATGCTTGCATAAAGTACTGAGTTATGTAGTCTGTGCACTTAGATAGGCAGGGGTTCTGTTCTCACTGCAGTCAACTGTGTGTGTGTCTAGCCAGAAAAACAAGTGTGTATCCTGCAGTTACTGTCCCGATCCCATAAATTGATAGTATTTTCATACTTGCACCTGCCTACAGATCCATTTGAAGCAGGCCTACCAACTTCTTCTCTTCAACATTCACTGCTGATGTCATCCACTATAAGTTGACCTGCAGCCATATAAAAATCTTACTTGTGCTTTGGCACTTGAGTAAAGTACTTATTTCTGTAGTCTGTGCACTTAGATAGGTAGGGGTTCTGTTCTCACTGCAGTCAAGTTGGTTTGTGTGTGTGTGTGTGTGTGTGTGTGTGTGTGTGTGTGTGTGTGTGTGTGTGTGTGTGTGTGTGTGTGTGTGTGTGTGTGTGTGTGTGTGTGTGTGTGTGTGTGTGTGTGTGTGTGTGTGTGTGTGTGTGTGTGTGTGTGTGTGTCTGGCCAAAAGAGTAGACATGCTATCCTACAGTTACTTCTCCAATGGCATGCCTTGCCAGTATTTTGATACTTGCACAAGCCTACACATCCATTTCATGCAGCCCTCATGACCTCTTGTCTCCCAAATGGCCTACTGATATCATCAAGTATTAGTTGACCTGCAGCCATGTAAAAATCAGACTTGTGCTGTGATGCATTTGTAAAGTACTGTGTTCTGTAGTTTGTGCACTTAGATAGGGGTTCTGTTCTCATTGCAGCCAACTTGGTTTGTGTGTTTGTGTGTGTGTGTGTGTGTGTGTGTGTGTGTGTGTGTGTGTGTGTGTGTGTGTGTGTGTGTGTGTCAGTTGTTACTTGACATTACAGAGAGGATTTTTCACCAGCATGTGTAACACTCTTACTATCATATGCGCAAGAGACAATGCTGATGTCATCAGCTATATCAGATCGTTGCATATGCAATCATCCCAACAGGACATGATCAGACACTGGCTTGGAGGCCAGGCAGCTGTCACCTCATCCGATACCAGACAGGTTACAGTGATGTGTCTATTAATCTATACACATACATCATGGCATGGTTTGTAGTCTCTGTATTATCATGATGAGAAAGCCTTGTGGTCTGTCCAGCTGCTGCATGTGTCTGGTGAGGTACGTGCAAAAGAGAAAATTTTACTGTATTACTGTTATGATGAGATTTGACAACAGTGCTGTCATACAATCCTGAGAACTGAATGTGACAGTGTGAGTTATGATGTGCACCATAAGTTTGTACTGGAAAATTATTAAAGAAAAAAGTTAGAAAGTAATGAGACACATTGCAGTTTCGGACTTCGCAACCCTTACAAGACAATACACAAGCATGGCTTGCCAATATTTTTAAACTTGCACAAGCCTATATATCCATTTCATGCAGCCCTCACAACCTCTTGTCTCCCACATGGGCTGCTAATGTCCTCCTGGATGTTTGTATTACCTGATCTCCTAATGGGATTGAGACATTACTCTATAGGAAACCTTGTAAAAATAACAATATGCTATATGCTCATAGCATGCATCTGATGTACCTGAAACAGAATTCAATGAAGAATTAGTCTTTTAGAAGCACTAGATTACATACTAAAGATTGCGAGATGTATGCCTCTTTTGACCTCTTAATTGATGAGTTTCGTCAGAAAGGATACTTTAAGTCTGATGTATTTCCAGCACAAGAGGAAGTTATGTCTTGTAGGCAGACCAGAGCTAGACCATACCTTAGATAAGGATGATGGTACTCTGGAGAATAAGGATATGGTGACTGTTTGTCCAATGATGTGTCTGACATACTCTAATAATGCTCACTATATATGTGATATTATTAGAAAGTACTGGCGGCTGCTTGCCTCTGATGATAAGTGTAAGGAAGTGCTTGGTGAGGAACCAGGCTTTTGTTTTAAGAATAGCACCTCAATTAGAAGGATGCTTTGTTATAAACCTCTGAGTGTTCAGAGGAGCAGGGAGAGGTTTTCTGGCAGGGAAGGCACTTTTCCGTGTGCAGCATACACTAAACAGGATAGTAGTTTTACGTATCCAGATACAGGACGTTTGCTTGAATTAAAATTTTATGCTGATTGTAGTTTCAGGGATCTGGTTTACCTAGTGATTTGTGAGACACGTCAGCATTATTTATTTATTTAACATTTGTTTATCAGGAGAGTCCAACTTGGAACAAAGCCAATTTTCAGCAGAGACCTGAGAAGAAATGCTCCAGACACATGCCTTTGTAATGTGTGAGGAAACCAGAGCACTCAGAGAAAACCCACACAAATGCAGGAAGGACATGCAGATGCCATACAGAAGACACCCCAGCCGAGAATCAAGCTGCAGCACTTCTTGCTGTGAGGGGACAATGTTACCGCTGCATCATTGTGCCATCCTGTGTTGGAAAGATCTGTGTTATTACGTTGGAAAGATCAATTGGTGCCTTAGAAATCTTATCAGTGAGCATTTATACAGCATTAATAAAGATGATATGAGGAATGCACTAGGTAAGCATGTGGTTAATATGGGTTGTATGCATGTGTTTAAGTATTTGGTCCTTGAATTGTATTATGCAATTACAAGAGAGGGTGATATAAGAACTTGTACAGAAGGGATAGAGACTAAATGGATTATGTTGCTACAAGCAACCACAGGTAAGGGTTTGAATGAGTGTATCCCTTTAAGACCAGCTCTGAAATCACAGGGTTTGAGGAGATAATTTTAAATGTATTTAAATGTGCTTTTATTGTTTTTGATTAGATCTGATGAAGCACTCTGTATAGGTGCAAAATGCTCATCTTTTAATTTATATATTTTTATTTTTAATTATTTATTGTCTATTAAATATGATTTTACACTGGTTCCGCTTGGCTGGTTCCTTATCCTGTTGATTTTATCATATCTTTGAAATGCTAACAGTGCTTTCAAAGGACCTGTCCCTGCAAACTGTGTGCATAGTTATTGCACAGGATTCTATTTGCATGTATTGTCAATCATGCGTATATCTGAAATAACTTGATAAACAAGGCCATGCCATCAACACATGTCTAACTAATGCATACAGATAAAAGTGTAAAAGCCTTTGCTTCATATTATTCATAAATATATTCCTGCATATGCATTATATAGGTAGCAAAATGGGAGCATACCTGCTGGACTTCAATATTCCTCTGTCAAGACATCTTGTGAAGAAATACGCTTCTGTGAAGTCCTGCAAACATGTAGCAAATGTCCACACCATCAGTTTGGCTAGTTATACATTTGTCTTTTTATAATGGAGTAGATTATTAATGGATTGCTTGTGTTTCAGAGATGCTAATTACAGCATAAACAGCTGATTTTCATGCTAATGAACCAATCAGGTGAAGCTATTCAACAAGCTATAAAGCATCCATGTAGACTCTGTGCTGGTTTTTCCTGTGGATTTCAAAAGTTGTGGAGAACAGACAGAAAACGTCTACACAGACAGAATGTTAGGAGCTGCTGTTGCTTTAATCCATTTGTATATGCTATAGGCTGCATTCAGTGCTGCTGCCAATAGGTTTAGGCTGAGACAGAGAAGAATATTCAGGCCACATTTAATGTATCACAATATACATGATATGGACATTTTAGAATGTTACAGGGTGGACAGGGACACACTACAAGAAGTCAGCGACCTCTGCCAGACTCAGAGACAGAGCCTTTACCCCCCCAAGTATTGGCTGTGTATATTGCTTTTATCACAGTCAGGCCTGAGCTATCACTGTGGCAACTTCTGCATTTACAAGGTAAGTCTTGAACATGTACTACATTGTATAATGATATTATGGCATGTCCTTGTATTTCATCACTTAGTACAGTAAGCAAGTAAAATGTGAAATATTTTTACAGAAATGAATACAGCATGTGACAGCAGAGAGTTATATGACTTGTATGTGTCCATTAGCAAGTAATATGCCACAGTTGTCAAAGATTCACACATTCATACCTTTCCAAAGTACTGATGATCACTGCATGCCCTCAGTTTAGCACCATATGTTTGTAATGGGAAATTATTACAGAGAGAAGTTAGAAAGTAACAAGACACACTGCAGCTTCTGACTTCAAAACCCTCACAAGAGCAAACAGGCAAGATGCAGAACAAGGAGAGTAACAAGAGCAACGTATTCTTGTTTGTGCCATAACAGTAGCTCAGCTTGCCTCCACCTCAGATCATAAGAACAGAGTACCCTTGCATAAGCTGCTAAACTCTAGGAGTCTAAACATAAAACTGCACTCATTGTAAGTGTTCCTAATCCTGCAAAAGTCTAACATCTGTGCAGTCACAGAAACCTGGTTCAAAGCTGCAGAGAGCACCCCAGCCTTACCCAGTTACTCATCCTATCATATATTCAGACCTCAAACTGTGGGCAGTAAAGCCAAAGGAAGTGGAGTTCAATATACATTAAAGACATACACACCTCCAGGCTGGTCAAACAGTATGATGTACAGGAGACACTCCAGGTGCAGTTAACCATTGACAAGACCCCTATTCAAATCATAGCTTGCTACTGGCCCCCAAATCTGACTCAAGATGCCCAATCGCCTAGTTGGACCTGTTCATATCTGTCAAGATTCAACCCTTTACCCTGATCCTAGGTGATGTTAACTTCCCAAACATAGATTGGAATAACTACTCATGCCAGAACACAAATGCCCAGAGATTCCTTGATTTTGTCAATGCAAATGCCTTGGAACAGCTAGTCGATACCCCCACAAGGGGTGATAATATCTTGGACATGATATTAACCACCATGAATAGCTACTGCAGTATCTCTATAGTATCATCCTCCCTGTTAAGGTCCAACCACAAAGTGGTCACTTTCAAAGTCACCATCTCCCCCAACACCCCCCCCCCCCAGCTAGTATCAGACATAAAAACTTCTCCAAAGCTGATTACAGCCTCCTGAGGGATGATATAAATAGCTTTACAGCCCCCCCACTATAGGAACTGGCACCAATATCCAAAACTACACCAAAGCAGTATACGAGCATTTATATAGATGCATGGAATCAGGAATACCTGACAGGTCTAAATCATCCTCCACAAGGAAGAGTAAACCTTTCTGCTGGACATCTGCAATAAATAAAATTGCTGTCCAAGACCAAGAAGAAGCAGGTGCCAAATTGGAAGCAATGTCTCCTTAGCCTGAACAAAAAAATAAGAGCACTAGTGAAATCTTCCAAACCAAACTTCGAATCCAAATTGGCCACATTTACTTGAGATGATCATAAGACCTTCTTCACATATGTGCGCAACTTAAAGGAAGCACCCAGATCTGTTCAGAACTGTTGGTCAAGGATACCACATATACAAATGCCGTAGATATAGAAAACCTGCTGGATGACAGATTCAGTGAAAACTTTACTCCTCTGTCCCTCCATCAGTAAATCAGGACATCCCCAGTACATTCCCTTCCTCTTATATCTAGGGAACTGGTCATCACTGCTCTCCCAAAGGCAAAGAATACAGCCTCTATGGGTCCCTATAACATCCCAGACTGCATCCTACATGAACTCAGGCAGGAACATGTAGCACCATTATGCCCCCTATTCAACCAAAGCTTGAGTACTGTCTTTGTTCCAGTAGAGTGGAGGGCAGCCACTGTCATCCCTTTACACAAAGGTGGAGCATCCACCCATTTGGGAAATCATAGACCCATCAGCCTAACTAGTCTGATCTGCAAGGCCATGGAAAGGATTATCATGGACTTCATTAACAAGGACATTGGCAACCTCCAAACACTTGATCCCACACAGTTTAGCTTCATCAAGGGGAGGTTATGTCTGCAAAATTTGGTTGACTTCTTTGAGACAGCCACCAAAGCCATGGACGAGGGGAAGATGGTGTGCACTGCATACCTTAACCTGGTCAAAGCCTTTGACACTATTTCCCACTTGGGCATAATAGATAAACTCTCAACTAGGCATCAATCCATATGTTACTAGATGGGTAGCAAACTGGCTTACTGATAGAACCCACATAGTCAAAATAGGGGAAGACACCTCAAGCAGTAGACCCGTAACAAGTGGCATACCCCAGTGTTCGGTCTTGGGGCCTCTGTTATTTGGGATATACTTTTCTGAGGTGCAGGCCAAAACCAGTGGGCTATGGCTGACCAAGTCTGCAGATGATTGCAAGCTGGGTACTGTCATCAATTTCCCTAGTGATATGGACATCCTCCAAGAGGGTCTCACTCAAATGACTGGTGCGAAAAAAATGGCCTCAAGCTGAATACCAAAAAATGCATCATCATCCCCTTTGGGGAGAGTGACATCCCCACAAATGATCACATTAATAACAATGTCCTAAGCACTCAATCAGTTGTGAGGAATATGGGCACCAAGGTTGATAGCAGCCTGACTTTTGACCACCATGTTGCTTCCATTGTATGGAAAGCCTTCTACATGGCCCACCTCATAAGTAAGGGTTTCTCATACAGGGATAAGGAGGTCATAACATCCCTCTATTTTTCCATTATAAGGCCCATTATTGAGTACAATGCCCATTTCAGTATGTACCTCGCAAAGCACATGCAGCAGCTGGAGAGACCACAGAGGTTCCTCCTCAGGAGAATCCAAGGCCTCAAACATCTACCATACACAGATATGCTAAAAGTCCTAATCCCTCTATTCAGTTTCATGCAGGCTCCTCAGAGGTGACCTCTGTCTGGCATACAAGGTGATCACGGACCCCACCTTGATGGGACTGCTGCATATCCACAAGTCAAGCTCCACTTGAGTAACCCACATGTGCAGCCTCATCCTGGTCTGTGACATCAACAAGACTTGTTGGTGTAACAGATTTGCGTCACAGAGACTCCCCCATATATGGAATAGACTCTCTCTCCACATCAAGCAGAGTACTTCTTTATCCCTTTTAAAGCACAACCTGGATAACTGGATGGGAAACAGAAAATATACCCCTGAGATTCCACCCATGTCCCTGCTGGACAGGGGCATCAGTTGCTGATTTGTCTAAACATGGGCTAAACTCTTGGCTAGGCTTATAAGTGCCTCAGGGCCAATAGCCTAGTAACCTCCTATGATCCTAGGAACAGAAACATACCTTTGCCCCCCCAAAAGAGCAGTCTATGCTTGCTTGTGCCATCCAACCTGCCCTTAATTTGATTTCAACTGCATATCATAGTATTCCCAGTTAATATCCTCACACATTTTAAGATAAATGATATAGACTGGCTTACAAATGGCATGTCTTTGAGTACTGCTCAGATAACTGATGAATGAGCAAGTAACACAGAAAGGTAAGACAGAGCTGTATATTTTTAAGCAATAATCACAACAGGTTGTGTGATCACTAAGTGCACTACATCCAAATATATTAAATATAATAAATGTACAAATAAGAGTGTATGCCTTGATATCAGTGTACATTCAGTTGCACTAAGTTGTGTGAGGAATTACTTAATCTCTTTGCTGCAGAGTTGTTTGTGTGGCACCCATCCTGTTTTCTGAAGGTGCATTGGAGTGAGAGTTGAAATGCAGACCTATGTAGACATATCTCATTTGTTCTAACATTTTCTACTGTGTATGTCATAGACTGATTTTTCTCATTTCAACTATTTTTCATTTTTTTTTTTCTGGGCCGCTGATGCGCAATGTGCTGCTTAGCATAAATGGATTTGGCTATACTCATCTGGTTTGCAGGTAGAACTGCACAGCACAAACTGGATGAATGGACCACCTAGGTAGCAGACAGGACAGAGACAGCCACAAACATAAACTGGATGCATTCAATGAAAGCTATTGGCCATTGCGCAAACATATCACCCACCAGTGCACACCCTCGAATACCATCTTTGAGCGATGGTAAGCAATACAAAATATTTTCAAATGCTACAAAACCAAAAAGAGTGCACTTTCAGTAAGAACAATACCTGCAATTGGCAGGAAAACATCATTCTATATTGGTCTTGATCTGTAGTAGGCATGGCAAGCATTTGTGAAGAGGTTTTGAAATTCCTTACTCAAAGATGGAGTATCCAGGAGTCCAAAGTGTTTGTTAGACTATTAGTGAATGAACATGGGGCCAGTCTGTTGCAGAGGGACTATTGTGGCTCAGATTACAAGTCAGAGGCATGGAACAGTCTTGCTGGAGCTTTGACCAGTACTACCAGTATCCCTCACACTGGTAAGCAATGTAGGAATCACTACAGAGACCTCTGGATGAAGATGAGGGATACTCTTGAGCACTGGATCGAGGAATGTAGGACTAGGGGCACCCCATAGATGTGTAAGTATCACGGAGACTACTTGTAAGACTTAAAAGCTGAAAATAGTCAGGATTGGTATTCATAATGGTATTCTGTTCTGTTCTGTTTTTCCTCAGAATTCACAGACCGAGAACTGAATGCACAGACACATGCTGCTAAATTGGCATGGATGCAAGAAACATGTAGTATGTATGCAACTGAACAGTACTGTTATTATAGCATTAAAAGTAGACACCTTTTTTAGTTTACTATACAGCTGTATCAAATTGAGCATGCATCTGTCAACTGAAACAGGAAAGTATGCATGTATGAGTCTGTAGGCCCAAACAACAGTTCACTATTTTTGCTCGTCCATTGTTATGATTCAAGATGAATAGACAGGATAGTTTGCTTTTATGTTTTATTATACAGAAACACATCAGGGTAGACAGCAGCAACATAAAGTATAAATGAACTGATTAACTGACAGAGAATTACATACATGCATGCTTACATTTTATCAGCTCTCTACAAAATGGCAGTCTGTCTCGTGCATTTTCAGTATTTATACACGTGTGCAAGCCCATGGAAAGCTTCTTGAAGGTATACATACATACTGATCGACATCCTCCCTGTTTAGTGAATTGCCCACAATAAAATGACATCTGAAAAAGACATGCAATTATACAGACACTGAGAAATAAACACAAAGTTAATGTCCAAGTTGCCATGTATCTGGAACATAGTCAGGAAATATAGCCTGATCTAGTGATATAGCAATTAGGACTGGGTTTTGAAACAGGGACAGTCATTGCTGAACAGTCTGCTTCAGGAGTTTCATGAATCTTCTCAGGAACAGGAACATTTGCTGGAATGTCTTCTGGAAATGGAACACTGGATAACTCACTCTGAGATCTAGAGTCTTTTTCACAGGAAAGATGCTGAAATACAAGCTCGGACATTGGTGCCAAATGTTTGTGATTCCACAATGTAGCATCTCAGCTCTGGAAATACACTTTTCACGATCTTATTCAATCAAAACCTTTGGACATCTGCATCCTCACTATCTCCCTTTCTCATAATGGATTGAGCAGTTTGCTGGACTTATAATAGGACTTCTAGGACAAACACCATTTCATGAGTTGAGCTCACTGCTTTGTTGTTCTTAGCACAGGGAACCAAAAGACTGCTACTGATCAGTACTGTGGTTCTGGTTTGTCTTGACAAAAGCCTTTGTGCTGGTGAGCCAAGATGTTTATCACAAGGAATATTTCTAAGATCCAGGAGACTCAGAAAATCATCACTATTGTCTCATTTTGATATTTCTAATAACTGTTTCACACTTTGAACTGCACGTTCTGCCAAACCATTTGACTGTGGGCACTCAAGGCTACTCGTAACATGAATAAAGTCCTACTCTTCAACAAATCTCTTGAACTGCTGGCTTGTAAATGGTGCACCATTATCATAAATAACTTTGTGCAGACTACCATGGACTGCAAAATGATGCTTCAACTTAGTAATGACAGTACTGGATGCTAGATTATGAAGTAGGTCAATGTTGAACCAATTTAAATAATATACTATCATTAATTAATGTTGACCATTCCATCTGGAAATGTCTGTAGCTACTGTCCCCAAGGTAGTTCAGGATTCTGGTTTAGCTGAAGTGGTTCCTTCTGTTAATGTGGCTTACTACTACTACATACAGAACAAGATGAAAGTACTCTCCCAATATCCTTTGATATAGATGGCCAAAATACAATCATCTCACCCTTCTTTTGGTAGAATCAGTTCCTGGGTGGTCACGATGCAAAATGGTAATATCATTTTGTTGTAAGGATTTTGGAGCAATCACTTTTGGACCTTTCATGATGATGCCATTGTCAAATAAAAATCTCATGTCTGTAAGGAAAATATAGTTGCAGACCATGAGGTAAACAAGACTGCTTTGATGGCTGTCCTCAACTGATAAAGTGGTTGAGCTTCTGAAGTACTGAGTCTGAGGCTCTGTGACTTCTAAACTTATCAAGACATGTGGAAGAAAGATGTCTCACTTCCATGATTTCAAAATCAAGTTTCTCATTCTGATGCTGTTCAGTGGTATTTCTGGGTGATCTGGACAAAGTATCAGCAAGATAAAGAACTTTGTCTTTTGTGTAGACAAGATTGAAATGATCATTTTGCAATTTGAGCATCATGCGTTGCAATGTGGCAGGTGCTGTGTACACAGGCTTTCTCAAAATAGTGGCTAGAGGTTAGGGATCTGTTTCAATTTGAATTGGTCAGCCATAAATATAATCATGGAACTTTGAACATGCAAACACAATTGCCAGGAGTTCTTTCTCTATCTGGGCATACTGCATCTCCGTTTGGGTTATAGTTCTGGATGCCTAGGCTACTGGTCTATCCTCTTGAAGAATGACTGCACCAAGTCCAAATTGTGAAGCATCACAAGAAAGAGTTACTGGCTAGTTAACATCACAGTATCTGAGAGTCAGCAGACTGGCAATTGTCTGTTAAGGACATCAAATGCACTTTGGTGTTGTTCTAAGCAGGACCAGGATACATCTTTTCATGTCAAATCTCTGAGCAGTGCTGAAAGTTGGCTCAAGTCTGGAATGAACTTGCCTAGGTTGTTAACCATGCCAACAAAATGCTGTAGGGCTTGAACATTGTCTGCAGCTGGCATATCAAGCATTGCTGTTTGTTTGGAAGGAGCTGGTCATAAGCCTGAGCTGGTAAACAAATGACCAACATTAGTAACTTCTCATAGTCTGAGCTTGGACTTCTGAGGATTCACCTTAAATTCATTTCATGTGCTCTTTCCAGAACTTTCTTGAGGTTTCTGTCATGCTCAACTTCACCATTACATCCTACTAGAATATCATCTACTATAATAGCACACGGATATCCAGAAACAATTTGTTCCATGGCACACTGGAAAACTTCACTGGCAGAATTTATCTCAAAAGCATTCTCAAAAATCTGTACCTGCCAAAAGGAGTACTGAAAGTGTTAACAATGAAGATTTTCAGTCAAGCAACATTTGCCAAAATGAACTCTTTGCATCCAAAACAGAAAAAAAAAAAAACAATGGGATTTGGCAGAAGACCAGTGACATCAACTGCACGCACTGGATGATGAGGTATTTTCAGTGCTTTGTTCAAATCTCTTGGATCAATACATATTCTGATTTCATCTGAGCTTTTCTTATGAGCTACCATCATGGAAAATACCCATTCAGATGATTCGTCAACTGAGCAAATCACAATTTGCTCAACATTTTATCTAGCTCAGCTTTGATTGTTCTTCATAGCTACTGGAACTTTCTGGCAACTGGGCTGACTTCAGGGCCTAACTTCATGGAGTACACAACTAGGAATTTGTCTAGTTTGTCTTAGAAAAGACTGCATAGGTAGAAAAATAGACTGGGTGAAATTAGAACAGTGGTCTTTCAAACTTACATGGTGGACTTCCTTATTAAATGAAAATAGTTCCATTTTCAAACTGTCTCTGAGGCCTAATAATAACTGTACTTGCCTTTTCAATACATAAAATTGCAAGTCATAGCTGTTCCCGACAAAGTAACATGAAAGCACTTCTGAACCTTCGGTTTGAATTTCTTCACCACCATAAGCAACAAGCTTCACACCCTTTGCCAAATCAAGCTTCTCACCAGCACACTCTAGCAAATGTTTCTGCTGACATACCATTGCACTTTGAACCTGTGTAAACTTTGAGCTCTATGGGTCTTCCATTTATCCAAACAGTACAAAATACTTTGTTCTTTGCCCTTAAATCTACTGCATTGATGGTTTCATTATGCACAGACATACTATCAACATAAACAGTAGAGTCATAGTTTTCTAATTGATCAACTGGTCTCTTTGAATGTTCTCTTTTAAGAAAAGAATGTGCCTCTTTTGATTTACAAAATCTTGGGAAATGATTCCACTTTTTTCATCTGTGGCATTGCTGACCAAAAGCTAAATACTTTTCTCTTTTAGATACATTATTATGACCATAATTACGACAGTTGACTATGAGGCTAGGTGAGGGAACATGCTTTGAGTTTGCTGACACACCCTTGTGCTATACTTAGACAGTGCATGCTCTGGAATTTGCTAGAAAGCTAGAGGGTTTACCAGGGAGTGTTACAGGGTTCCCAGTTGCTGCCATGTTCTAAGGTATGTTTCTTTTAATCACATACTGCATACTATCAGCATTAGCACTAGAAGATACTGGAAGCATGCAGTTCTCATTTTAAGCATATTTCTGTGTTTTCTATGAGCTCATATATCTGACAAATTTCAGTGTCCTTATCCAAACTTAAATCACTGTCATGAAGCAAAATCCTTCTCACAGCATCATCTTTGATACTACACACAAGTCTGTCTTTTATCAACTCATCCCTTAAATCTCTAAATCTGCATGTTTTAGCTGTGTTTCTCAAGTCAGTTATATATGCTGCAAAAGGTTCACTAGGCTTTTGATCCCTTGTGTAAAATAAATGACTTTCCATTGTAATATTTGTTTGGGGGTTACACATTTCTCTAAATTTATGTTTTAAGCACTAGGTGTCTGCCCTTGTCTCAGTCATTACCACTATATATCCCTCTCCTGCAAACACAGCAGGTGTATACACAAATGAATGCTCTCTTTCTATGGCTTCTGAACTAGCTAAATTAAACAGAATAAATGCTTTTGTATGTACATCTTTATCAGAAAATGCAGCTTGTATGAAAATATTGCACGCTTGCTCAAACACTCTCCAGTTCTTTGCAATATTATTATCAAATACAAGTGGACCAGGTTTTCAAAATCTTTCAGCCATACCAACAAAGTGCAACTGCAAATATGGCCCTTGTAATTATGTACAAACATGCACACACACCAGGTACTTGTAATAACATTCAAATGCATATTAAACTCTTCAGACTACTGTACTTTATGAAATATGCTTTGAAATTACTGTATTTTCTGAAATAACTGCATTGTAGTACTGCACAAACTTGCAAACACTCTGTATACTTCAGATATCGTGAATAGCTTTAATTAATGTGAAAAAGTAGCACATAACGAAAAAAATTGTCATTTTATTTATTTTAGACATTTTATGGAATTCAGACATTATTGCAAACATTTTCATAACTATTTTGAATATTTTTTTTTATCAATATGTCACAGTTTCTGACATTTCATTTAGCTACAAATTTGTTTTGAGCATTCTCAGTGCTTCATTTTATACACTATGAGTAAGACATTATTTAAGCAAGTTGTAGTACCTGGAATTCATTTCTGACCTGTTTTTCAAGTTGTACATGCAATAGGGATGATCCATTCCTCTATATTCCTCCAACATTAACTGAGTACCTCTTAGTCTTGAGTCTGGATCCCATTCTGACACCATGTCACTTGTTCTATGTTATGATTCAAGACAAACAGGCAGAGTAGTTCGTTTATATGCTTTATTATATAGAAACACATCAGCAGTGGTGGCTGGTGACTTCAAATCAAAGGGGGGGGGTTGCATGAGACAGCTGAATAGGGGGGGGCAATGGAAAGGGGTGTGGCCAACTAGAAAGAGGCAGTGCTATGCTCAAAAACCACAAAACTGGGACTTTAAATACGCTGCCCTGGGTGCCAAACCATCATTATGAGAGTCCTATCAAGACAAAATGAAGTGGAGAAGTAAAACAAATGTTTCAATGCTTTGGCTACATAACAGCTTAAACCAGTCAAAATGACACACCAGGAGCCACAATGAGTAACAAGACTGAAAACAAACAAGTTGTGAGGCATGAAAAAGCAAATTAAATTTTAAATACATTACTGGAATGCCAGTCGAAATAAAATATAAAAAAAACAAGCAGCACTCAAACCACTTCTTGCACTGCAGTTGTAATTATAATTTATATTCAGCTTTATAAAAGTACCAACTAACACGCTGAAAGTAGCAATCTCTGTGATACCTATTACTCCCACTTGTAAAAATGTTTCTTATCCAAATAAGACCCTCTGCAGTGCTGCCTGACAACAACTATCTACTTGTTTCATGGGAAAACATGATCAAAGTAAAAAAAAAACAGCAAACACGAAACAAGCTCAAGATAAATTGCTTAAAGTATTACTGCACAGGTTATGGACCACACATGATAGATTGGCATTCTGTTTAGTTTACATGTAAAGCCTGCAAAGATGACTGCAAGTCTCCAACAAATGTAATGAGACGCTGAAAATATTGTAATCCTGTCCTTTATTACAAATACTGACATATGCATTTCAATACCTAAGGCCTATATGTATTCTAGCTGTGTAAATATTCTCTGCATGGCAACAACAAAAAGGTTTTCAATGTTGATAATTCTTTAACAGAATTCATATCAAACCTTACTTGCATCTTACAATCCCAGACAAGCTTACCTGATGGTCATTAAAGCATTGCTACTTAAACATAGAGCAACAAGCACTGCAACAACATGCATTTTCTGAATAATAAGCATAAATCAACAGTATAAAAATATGACAGAAAACCAAAACATTTTGAAAAATCAAGGATAATTGAAAAACCGCTGTAGTACTTGTGTCTACCTTGGATGGAGCTAATAATTTGTCATACCGCTCAACCTCAGAGCAAGAAATCTGGAAAAAGCTAAAAATAGAAGTGAGACAAAGGCCCAAAAATAAGGACAATTTTTAAATATTGCTCTTATAGACTTAGAAAGATAATAGAATAGTAGGTCTTACATTAGTATGAATTTACTGAAGACTATGAAATCTGAAACTCAAATGTTTGCCATTATTTTCTAACATGAATTTTAATGGTTTGCCACTTATTTGCCAGAAAACCACAATTTTATGAAAAAAGAACCAAAAATGTGATGCAAAAATATAAAATAGCCACACAATACAGCTGGGAACCAGTCAAAAAAGGGACACTTTTTTAATATTAGTATTGTTAAGTTGAGCAGCTAACAAAATAAGAGAATCTACATGCATTTCTAAAATAAAAGTAATCTGTAACTCTGATCATTACAATTATTTATTAATTGTAAACCCTCCACATTTCTTCCAAAATTGCCATTTTGCGGAGGGATTATTAGGGGGAAAGCAACATTTTGAGCCAAAATTGGGGACAGTTGAGAGGTTTGGATATACCTAATTCTATAAAGCAATTTATTTGTGCATACCTCTCAACCTCTTAATGCAGGAAATCTGGACAAGGCCAAATATATTGGGGGACAAAGACATAGCCAGCACCATAGAAAAGGTGTATCGTTACAAAGTGGTCTGTCTAATCGGCATTGCCAGTCAAGGACTGATGTGCATTTCAGCTCAGATCATGTCTCCTCAAACAACTAAAAGTTGCTCTTGTATAAACTTAGACAGTTGATAGAATAACAGGTCTTGCTTTAGCATGCAATTTTCTGAAGGGTATGAAGTCTAAAACTCAATGTCTGTCATTATTAAGTGACTTCAATACTAAATAATTTGCCAGAAAACCACAAATTTTCTGAGGAACACACCAAAAATTAGAAGCAAAAATCTATTCATTCTTATAAAATCTGGACAGTTAAGAGGTATAGTTCAGATGGAAGAATTGTGTGGTAGAAATCCTACATGATGGACTTAGCTCCCTAGGTGTGGACAATAAATACCTCCCCAAAAAAATGAAGATCTAAGAGAAGTGATTGCTTCAATCTGGCTTCATCGTTTTCAGTAGCATTCAGACTCGGTGAAAATATTTGGTAACAAAAAAAGTTTGTGCTTGTAGACAGTTGATTTAACTGGTTTCTAATTAGAACACATCCAAGCAAGAACTGGGAGTGGGCATACCTCAGCTGATCAGATAATCAAAAAAACACCTTCCAGATTTGTATTAAATTATATTCCTTGTATAATACAATACAGTTGTTAGAGGGCATTTTAAATTTGTTTTGAACATTTTTCCAGTAAACAATGAAACAAAATGCATGCACCAATACTGACAAAACTGCCAAATTCACTTCTATAATCCACCAGTATCAGTAAAAATGCACAATCTCTGCAGAAGTAAAAGTTATCTAAATAATTCCACATCAAAGAGATCTGTAACTAATGAAGAGGCTGCTGCTAGCAAACAACCTTATATTTCATCTACAAATAAAGTGCCTGTTGCCCTTGAGAAATAAATTGCCTATGTTACATTAAAAAAATGCTAAGCTAGTAATATTTCAATAGGGAATGGATGGCAAACTGATAAGTTCATAGTTACTAGGTATCTCCACCAAAGAGGACATTCTCAGGACTGCAGCCAATGTCAGCAATGCATCTACATACTGTGGGAGTAAAATCCACAGCCTTCTGCATTGAAAGTAAGTACACTACCTGCTGTGCTATAAACAATGCAAGTTGATGCAACATAAGCAGCACTAAACTTCTCTTCATGCTTACAGCTCCTTGTAAAATACACTCAACACTCAACTGTATCTCTCAACTTTGCAGCACAAGAAATATAGAAAAAGTCAAAATTTACTGAGGGGAGACAAAAGCCCAAAAAACAGAGACACATTTTAAACATTACTTGTATGATCTTGGAAAGTTGCTAGAATAAAATGTTATGCTACCACCATGCATTCACTGCCATGTCTTGAATCCAGGACTCTATGCGCTGCAGTCAGACCAACATACCACTATGCCATATACGCTGCTTCTTAAACAATATGAAGACTGAAACTTAAATGGCTATCATTTAGTCAATTCAGTTTTCACCATAGTTCTCAACCTCTTAGCACAAAAGACCTGGACAAAGCCAATAATAGGGGAATACAACCCCCAAACATATTCAGTGAATTCATTTCTCAGTTCTCACCATAGCTCTCAACCTCTTAGCACAAAAAACCTTGACAAAGCCAATAATGGGGGAATACAGCCCCAAAATAGGGAAAATTTTCAAATATCGATCTTATAAAGTTAGAAAATTGCTAGAATAAAAGGTTTTGTGTAGTGTTACCATGTATTTTCTGAAGAATATAAAGTCTGAAATCAAAATGCCTGTCATTAAAAATCCAGAAAACCATAAACATATGAGGCAAAAATCTGCAGTGGTGGTGGGTAGTGAATGCAGGCTTTTGCTACGTGTATCCAAGGTACAGGGTTTGAGCCTGAATAACTCCAGTAACCAGGAATAATTGGGGCATTTCACACACACACACACACACACACACACACACACACACACACACACACACGCACACACAAAACTAAAGTCTGAATACACACACACACAAAACAAAAGTCTGAATATGCACCAGTTCCCTACTGTTGCAAAGTCAGAGTTTGCTTCTGAACACACACCCTTGCAGAGTACCTGTATATATTCCCGAGTCAGATTTTGCTTCCGAGCTGAGCCACCATTTCCCCCAGTAGCAGAGCAGTCAATAAAGTCAGAGCCGAGAATGGTTGCAGAGCTTTCTGACAAAAATAAAGTCAGAGCCACCATTATTGTCTTGCAGCAGCAGTCCAAGATGGCAGTCCAGATAGGAAAGCACACATGCGCAAGACTGCAGCTAGTTTTCTGTTCTTTACAGCTGGAGTGGCTGCAGTCCTGCAGTCCAATAGTATGAGCCGCCCCTGTGCATCAGGATGGATAGCAGCAACATAAAATATAAAAAACTGATTAACTGACAGACCATTACATACATGCATGCTTACATCTCAACAGCTCTCAACAAAATGGCAGTCTAGTTCGCACATGCTCATTATCTATACACATGTGCAAGCCCATGGAAAGCTTCTTAAAGGTATACATACATACTGATCTACAAGTATTAGAGAGTGGTCAGAGTTTGTGGGCTCAAAAAACACACTTCCCAACTATACAAGACTGTTAAGTTTACATCAATATTGCAATGTAACATCAGACCTCTACAGCAGTGGCACCAATGGCCTGTTGTAAACTGCTCAGTTCGAACATGCATATGTGCAATATATGCATACATAAAGGATTGCTTGCTGCAATCTGCAGTATAGTGTGCATTTTTTTTATAAGCTGGATAGTCTTAACAGTAAAAAAGTTAGCTAGGAGTTGGTAGTCTTAAAATTAAAGGTAACAGAATAGAGTCAAATAATTGTATCAATGCATTGCATTGCATGTCACATATGAAGTTGTTAATGTTCTCCCTTTGTTATATCTCACCCCAACTCTTATATTCTCTTTTTTCTTTTTTAATTTTTATATTTTGTTTATCCCACAGCACAGTGGGGTAGGCCTACCCCACAAGATCCATCTGCCTCACTCCACCAGCTATGGCACCAAGGCCCAGTATGGCTGGGACATAACCTGGTAGCACCCTCTGTGCTGCCCCTGCACTACCTGGCCCCTCAGGTAATTCTACCTTGCAGGATAGGCCAGTGGTTCCCTCCAGGAGCAGTGGCATAGGTGGTGATTTTATCACCTGCCATGAACTGCCAGGGTTGCTGCTTAGGACTGTATGCCACACAGCTGGTGCACTGCTATGCTGGATGGAATCACTGCTTTTCATCATTATGCTGAATAACATGAGGAGACCCAGACATCAAACACTGCAGCCATTGGTGCACTGGGGTGACAGTGATGACAGTCCAGTGGGTGATGACTCAATTGTCACTGTTACCCTGCCTGATGTCCATGGCCTCATGATGTCCCCACTCTCTCCCCAAATATGGTGTTCACCTGCCTCTTCTGTCCTTCACTGTCCCTTGTCTTTTATGTCCTGTCTGCCTGCAATTGCTTCCTCACCTACCAAACCTACCTGACACAACTATGTCCCTTCAACATTCTTCTCTCTCCCTCTGTCTCTCTCTCTCTCTCTCTCTCTCAAAAAAAAAAAAAAACAAGGGCACCTGCCCCCCCCCCCAAAAAAAATCATCCCATACATAGCTCTTCATTTCGCACACATGTCATCTTGACACACTTGATTTGGTCCAATTGGCTATACAACATGAATGTTTTGTGGTCACCCCTCTCTCTGGGGTTGACACTGCAAATTCAGCTAATATTTCAAACATCTGAACTTTTTTTACTGTTGAAGAAATGGATAGCTATGGTTCTTTCCTACATCCTCCTGCACATTTCTACCCTCCTTACACTTTGTTCTTCCCTCTGCTTGCTGCCCATTTCACCATTTTCCTATCTTTCCCATTTCTTTCTTTAAAACATAATTGTGCGACGGTGCGCACCACTCAGTAATGAGTGGCTGCAGCAAAAAAGCAGTTATAAGTGTTATATAAAGCTGTACTGGAAACCAATACCATCTAGCCCCCAAAAATGTACATATTACTCCATTGAAAACATGCTGCCACAGAGTCAGTTAATTAACAGGTATATTTTTGAGACTCTATATCAACTATCATACTTTAGAATTTGGATTTACATGTAAAAGTCTTTAAAAATGTTACATACACCTGGATTTGAATCTGGTACCATCTGACCCAAAAAATGAATGGATCAGTGCATTAACAGATGGTGCTACAGACTCAGTTAAGGAGCAGTTGTATTTTAGAGACTGAATAGCAAATGGCAGACTTAACTGCTGTTGTATACACCTACTACTTAACTGACTCTGTGGCTGCAGGTATTAATTAATTTAATGCAGTGATATGTTCAATTTAGCGGCCAAAAGGTACTGGTTCTGAAGACAGCTGTAGTGAATACCTTGAACTACTTTTGTATTAGCGTTGATTACTGATGATGCACGATGCGCACCATTGAGCACTAATGCTGTATCAAACTAAATGGGTATCATGCAATAATGTCTTATAAAACATTACTGGGGATTGTACAATGATGCTTCATACAAAATTAATGGTGAAGTTACAACATTAGTGATATGGGGAGCAAGCATGGGGGAGTCCAAATGCAAATCCTTGCTAAACTGTGACAATTACTTTGATTGTAAAAATATATGTGCTACCTAACTGACTCTGGCAACACATGCTAATGTATTGTAGTTGGAGGCAGATGTTACTGAGTTCAAATGCGGGTGTGACTAGTAATTTTACAAGTGCGTATGATACTTTTAAATGCATTTGCTTATATTGCTCCATTCACTGCTGCCTCACATTGGTGCACTATGTGCACCATTATGCAATTATGCTTTAAAGAAAAGAAATGGAGAAGACAGGAAAGTGGTAAAATGGGGAGCAAATAGGTGGAAAACAAAGTGAAAGAAGAGCAGGAATGTGCTGGAGGGATGTAGGAAAGAACCATAATATCCATTTCTTCAACAATAAAACATGATCATATATGCAGAATATTAGCTGAATTTGGACTGTCACCTCCAGAGTGAAGGGTGACCACAATAGAATCATACTTTATACCCAATTAGACCGAATCAAGGGTGTCAGGAAGACACATGTGTGAAATGGGACAGGTACCTGTTTTTTTTTTTTTTTTGCATAGAAAGAGAAATGTTGGGGAAGGCATGTAGCCATGCCTAGGTCAGGTAAATTGGGTAGGCAAGGTAGCAGTGGCAGACAGAGAGGACATACAAGTCACAGGGACAGTAAAGGACACAAGAGGTGGACGAACAACATGGTTGGGGAGAGTGTGGGGAAATCAAGGTTCTATGCACATCAAGCTGGGTGACAGTGAGAAGTGAGTCCTCAACCAGTGGACTGTCATCACTGTCAACTCACTCTGCCACTGGCTGCAGTGCCCGATGTCCGCATTTCCTTTAGGTATTTTGAACCAGGATGGAGAGCAAGAGCTCCAACCAGCATAGGCATGTGCCAATAGTGTGGCACACAATCCTACCCACCATGCCTGACAGCACTCAGGTGATAAAGTCACCTCCTCTGCTACTGTTCCCCTCCTTTGCTACTGTTTCCAGAGGTAGCCACAGGCATATCCTCCATGGTAGAACTACCTGAGGGGGCAGATATTGCAGGGGCAGCAGATGGGGTTCTGCCAGGTTGCACACCAGACATGCTGGCAACAGTGTTGTAGCCAGTGGAGTGGGGGCAGGAGGATGCTGTGGGACAGGCCTTCCCTTCTGCTCTGTGGGGGAAAAAAGGCAACAATAACAAAAATAAAAAAATAAAAAAAAAGAAGATAAGAGCTGGGGTGAGAGAAAAACGGGAGAACATTAATAGCTTTATATGTGACATGCAGTGGATTGATACAATGATTTGATTCTATTCTGTTACTTTTACTTTTAACAGCACAAACTCCTAACAAATTCCTTTATTACTTTTAAGACTATCCAATTAAAAACAGATGCACACTATAGTACAGTTTGCAGTCAGCAATCCTTAATGTGTGCATTTATTGCACGTATGTGTGTTCCAGTTATACTGATTACAGTTTACAGCAGGCCATTTGTGCCACTGGAATAGAGGTCTGAAGTTGCATTTCAATAATGATGAAAACCTAACAGTATTATATATTTGGGAAGTGTGTTTTTTGAAGCCACAGCCAGTGACTACTATCTAATACTGTACTGTTATTGTGTCCTACAGGCTACTGCATGCATACTTTTCTTTTACAGTTTAAAGATGAATGCTCACTGTTATTTGAGAATATGGAACTGTTGCTTTGTGCTACAGACTAAGGCATGCATACTTTCTTTTACAGTTGAGATATGTATGCTCAGTTTGATACAACTGTGTTAAATACCAACTAAGCTATCATTAATTTTAATGATACAATAACAGCACTGTTCTAATGCATACATACCACATGCTTCTTGCATCCTTGGCAAACATATGCCATGAGATCTCACATTCGATGATTGCTCTGTGAAAGCTGTGGAAAAAAAACAGAACAGAACAGAATACCATTATGAATACCAGTCTTGATTATAGTCAGCTTTTAACTCTTACAATTTGTCACTGCAATTGATATTTACACATCTGTAGGGGTGTCCCCTGTACTAAATTCCCTTATCCAATGGTTGAGGGTATCCCACTTCCTCCTCCGCAGGTCATCAAAATGGTGTTGCCATTGTTCAGCAGTGTTGGGGATACCTGTAGCACTGGTCAAAGCCTTGACAATACTATTCCAGGCTTCAGATTTCTATTCTGAGCCTGAATAGTCCCACTGCAGCAACCGGTGCTCATGTCGCTTAACTAAGAGTCCAATAAAGACTTTGGACTCCTGAACACCCCACTTTTGCACTCAGACGTGCACTTCCTCACCAGAAACACCAGACATGTCTACCATAGATCAAGCCCAATGTAGAATGAGCATTTCTCATTAACTGCATTTTGCAGATGCTATCAAAACCCTTTCAAGATTATAACATAGCCCCTAAGTGGAAAAAATGGTGGTCTTCATCACACTTGAATCACCCAATATCATCCACTAAAAAGTTAGTTAAATTATAGTATGTCCATCAAAGGAGCAAATAGTGTTCTTGAACATACCTTAAACCTTTACTAAAAGATGTAAGAGCATGCATCCAGGACACCACTGAATTCCTTAGGATTATATCAGAAACACAATTGGAACCAAGATGGTTACTGTGCACATTGGATGTCAAGGCACACTATACTAACATTCCCCACTGGGTAGGATTATTAGCACTCCAATATTGGTTGGAGAAGGCCAATCTTTAATCAGCCAGTTTTAACACCCTATTACTTTGTATGGCAGAGCATGTGTTATCTAAGAATGTTTTTTACTTCAATGGGGAATGTTATTGGCAAACTAGAGGCACAGCAATGAGGGCCTCGTTTGCCCCAATTTATGCTGATATGTTTATGGGGTACCTTGAGGAACATCTGATATATGACATCACACATAATATATACATCAATGAGATGGACATCTGGAGGAGGTATCTTGATGGCTGTTGGATGGTGTGGTATGCCGACCAACAATATCTGGCTGAATTTGTTCAGTACTTAAATGAAAACAAATGGAGTATTGAATTCACACTGAATTGTGACATGCATTGTATTAATTTTTTGGAAGTCATGGTGATTAAACAACAGGATGGGTTTCTCTCCACTAAGGTGTATAGGAACTATCCCCAATATAATAACTTGCTATATGCCACTAGCCTGCACCCACACCATACCATATGCAATATACTGAAGTCTCAGTTTTTGTGTATTAGGAGGATTTGTTCCGAACAGGAAGAATTTGTAACCTCTCAACTGGACATGACACATAGGTTTCAGCTAAGAGGCATACAATCTGCTAGCCAGTGTGCATCTGTTCAGGACAGATCACAGTTGCTTACATATAAAGATAGGACTCATGTAGGGGAATCACAACCAATCAGATTTATAACAAGGTCGTAATATTAACCTCATCAGGGATGTAGTGTCCAAACATTGGAATATCCTAATGGCGAATGAAGAACTGAACTGGGCATTGGGGAACCAGTGTCAATTTTTGTACCATAGGGGCAAAACACTGGGATCACATTTTGCACATTATAAGAAGCGTGGTAGTGGATTGTTCATGCACCATCAACTTACTATTACAGGGGACAAACTTTTGGGGTCATTTCCATGTGGCCATTGCAGCTTCTGTAAACATATATATAAATATAAACAATTCATAAGCAAAAACTTGGGCCGAGTTTATGACATTCAATGTTTTGGAAACTGTGGATATGATTGGGTGGTATATTTAGCTACCTGCACCTGCTCACCTTTCTACATTGGGCAAACATCCTGCCATCTATGAATTCGGATGTCAGAACATTATAGTCACATTCATAATGAACAGCTAACTGATGCCCTATACAGATACAATACTACACACTCCAGTGTCCAGTGTCATTTTACTGTGATAGATAAGATACAGGGAAATATATCTAATAAATTAGGCTGGCACTCTATTTTGAACGCTAAAGAAAAATATTGGATTGTTAAATTAGGAGGCCTGTTCTCACCGGAGTTAAATGATCATTTATAAATATGTTTTATATACTTATGTTAATTAATTAATCATACTTATGTTAATTAATTATACTGGAGGAAATGACTCAATAGGAAGTGATGTTTCAATTACTGTATATGTACTTTGTGTTCATAGCATGTTTATTCACTGAGGAAGGCAAGAGTGCCAAAACCAGTATGATGCTATGTAAAAATTAAATTGTCTACAATACTTTGGTGCTGGCTCTTCTATTTGAATTTGGACTTTTTTGGCCGTTTGCACCTGCCGTACTTGTGAGAGCTTCTGTCTCTATGCCTCCTATGCCGAGAAAACAGATATTGCCAATATACTGGCCGACAGATTCAGTGTCAAACCCCCCCCCCCCCAAAGGACCAATCACAATACCACTAGATTACCAGGCACCCAGTATTACTGCAGCACAGGTTAAAACAGCATTGTCCAAGCCTAAGATTACAGCTTCTATGGGACCTGACAATATTCCTGGCTGTGATCTACATGAACTACAGAGTGAACTGGCACCTCAACTATGTGCTCTCTTCAATCACAGCCTCACCTCAGGTTTTGGTCCTACTAAATGGTACACTGCTATAATCATCCCTTTCCACAAAAGAGGAGTGACTACAGACCCTGGGAACTATCGCCCCATTAGCCCGACAAGTCTGATATGCAAAGCTATGGAATGTATCATCATGGACCTAATAAACAAGGATATAGGGAATCTCCAAACTCTGGATCCCACACAGTTTGGTTTTGTGAAGGGTAGATCATGCCTGCTCAGCTTGGCCAACTTCTTTGAGTCAGTCAACAGAGCTGTGAATGAAGGCAAGGTGGTTTATACAAAAAAAATAAACATTGGTAGAACACGGCTGACAGCAATAATCATTTAATACAAAACAAAAACCAGTAAGCACTTTCACGGATCAACTCCGCTTTCTCAGCCTGGTGGACAAGGCCTTTGATACCATTCCCCACTCAGGAATCATAGAAAAACTCACTAAGCTAGGCATCAACCCCTATATCACTAGGTGGGTTGGAAACTAGTTCATAGATAGAACCCACAGTGTGAAAGTAGCTGACTCCAAGTCAGACTGCTGACCAGTTATGAGTGGAGTCCCACAGTGATCAGTCCTGGGTCCTCTCCTGTTTGGTATCTACTTCTCAGAAGTCCAGTCCAACAAGAAGGGACTCTGACTGACAAAGTTTGCAGACGATTGCAAGTTGGGAGCCATTATTAACTCCCCAGGTGATGTTGAAATCCTACAGAAAGACCTCACTGAGACCAATGTCTGGTGTCAGAACCATGGCCTTAAGCTCAATGCCAAAAATGTGTCATCATCCCCTTTAGGAAAAAAAAACATTTCCCATGAATTACCACATCAATGGTAGTCCACTGAACACAGAAGACATTATAAGAGCTCTGGGAACACAGATTGACAGCAACCTCTCTTTTGACCACCACATTGCCACTGTGGTCAGAAAGACCTTCTATGTGGCACATCTCATTACTAAGGGCTTTGCATCCAGGAAGAAAGAGGTCATTGTCTCCCTCTACTCTTCCCTCATTAGGCCAATCATTGAGTACAATGCCCCATTTGGCATGTACCTCACTATACACCTGCAACAACTGGAGAGCCTGCAAAAGTACCTCACAAAGAGGATCCTAGGCTTTAAACATTTGTCCTATATGGACAGACTAAAAAAACTCTAACTATTCTCTGTCTCATATCGCCTACTTAGAGGCAATCTCTGCTTGACTTACAAAGCCATGTCTGACCCAGCTGTGTTAGAAATGCTACATCTAAAGAAATCCCAATCCCTCCGCACCACATGCTCCAGAGACCTCAACCTCATTACCACAATCAATAGAACATGCTGGAGGGACAGGTTCATAACACAGAGACTGCCCATGCTATGGAATAGATTTCCCATACATGTCAAGCAGACCACCTCACTGGCCCTCTTCGAGAGACATCTTGATGAGTGGATGGGAAATAGAAAATTCACCCCGGGGATCACTCCAGTGGCTTTACTCGACAGAGGTACTGGGAACTAAGGTTGGGTGGCACGGTGCCAGGGTAATCCAATGGGCTAGGTTTGTAAAGGCTCCAGGGTCATTAGCCTAGTACACACCTATGAACCTATGAACTTATGTAGTAACTGACACAATATTAGTGTCAGCCCTCACACATTCAAATATTAATATCAGGTGCACTATGTTTATAAGTGAGAGTGACTATAATGTGAAGAGGGGCAATATTAAAAGTGCATGGAATATGCTATATTTGAGCCCTGAATCATGTGTATGGTAGTCCTACACTTACAGCTGATGCCACAAGAAGGTTACAAAAACAATTGTGCATGTTGCACTTCACTGCTCTAATCTGCAATGTCAAAACAGGAAAACAAAGTTTGCATACCCTGTACTAGAACCCAGGACCATGTGCAGTTTAGACTAACCATTAACACCCAGTGTCACAGGACTACTTACATCACGCTCCCTCTCTTAGTATTCATTGTAAAGTTCTTACTGTTAACTGCAGTACAACACCATGATACCAAGTTTGTGTGATGGACAATAGTATTAAATGAATGCATCTTGTTTATGTTTGTTCATAGATTCATAGGTGTTTACTAGGCTAACGACCACAAGGGCCTTTTTAAGCCTACCCATGCATCCCAAATCTCTGACATGTTCTGATACCCCTGATAAGTGTAAGCATGGGTCTGGGAGATGAACCATTTACAGGTTACCTCTGTCCATTAGAGATATAGATACCAAACCAGGGATGAATTTCCAGTTTCTCATCCAATTGTCCAAACTGCACTTGAATTGGGTTAGAGAGGAACTCTACTTCACATGGATGGAGAACCTGTTTCATAGATGGGATAGCCTCTGGGATACATACCTATCTCTCCAGCAGGTCCTATTTATATCACAGACGAGGTTTAAATCTTTAGAATGGATAATTCTGGTGCTGTTTGTATTGTGGGTATGCAAGACGTCCACCAGAGTGGGAACTGACAATGTCCTATATGCCAGGCATCGATGTCCCCTCAAAAGCCTGTAGGAGACAGAATACAGGGATAGGGCCTTGAGGCGGTCTGCATAGGACATATTACTTATGCCCTGTATTCTTTTAGTGAGGAACCTCTGTGGATGTTGGATATGTCTGGTTAGGTACATACCAAAGGGGGCATTGTACTCAATTATATGTCTGATGAATGCTGAATACAGTGGAACAATGGCTTCCTTGGACTTAGATGCCATACCTTTGTTTATAGGTTGCAGAACATAGAATGATTTCCTCACCACTGTAGACACGTGATTATCAAAGGCTAGATTACTATCTTTGTGTGTCCCGAAGTCCCTGACTACTGGATCAACTCTAAGGGGTGTGCTATCAATACAATTATTACCAGGGATGGATGACTTCCCAAAGGATACTATTATACATTGCTTGGCATTTAGTTTTAGTCCATGGCTCTGATACCAGTAGTTTGCCTGTGTCAGCCCCTTCAGGAGAACACTTTTGTCAGTGTGAGATTCAATGACAGTTCCTAATTTGCAATCATTTGTAAATTTAGTCATCCAGAGATTACTGACATTGGCCTTGACTTCTGAGAAGTAAATGCCAAAAAAGGAGAGGTCCAAGGACTGATCCCTGAGGGACTCGACTTGTGACTGGCCACTTTGTAGAGGTGGAGTCCCCAATTCTAACTATCCACAGGGTGACATATGGGTTTGTACCTAACCTGCTGAGTTTGCCAACAATAGCTGAGTGGGGTATTGTGTCAAATGCCTTGGCCAGGTGAAAATAGGCAGTGTGAATGACTTTACCCTCATCCATTGCTTTGGTGATCTTCTCGAAGAAGTCCGCCAGGTTGAGTAGGCATGATCTGTCCTTGATGAAACCAAACTGGGTTGAGTTCAGTGTCTGGAGGTTTATTATATCTCTGTTGATCATCTCCATGATAATTCTTTCCATGGCTTTACATATACGACTAGTAAGACTTATGGGTCTGTAGATGGCCCATCTTTGTGCAGAGGAATGATTGTTGGCTTTCTTCATTTATGAGCCACAAAGCCTGTTTGGAGGCTAAAGTTAAGTAATAATTCCAGAGGCACTGATACATCATGTTTCATGCTGTTTAGAAGGCATACTGGGATATTGTCTGGGCCCATTGATGCAGTCATCTTGGTCTTAGAGAGAGAGCATTAAGGATCTGTTCCCTAGTGATAGTAGGGGGAGTTATATTTGATGATATTTTCTGAGGGAAGGTTGAGTGGGAGAGAGGGGTGTAGTTGGAGCTGAATTTATCAGCCAGGAGGTTTGCTATATCCTCTGGCTCAGTATAGGCCAGTCCCTTTACAATGAGCTCTGCACAAAATTGTGTATTGCCTTTGAGGTTGCAAAAGAATACTTTGTGGTTGTCCTTGGCCTGGGAGGCCAAACTTACCTCAAATTTAGCTTTGGTTGACTTTATTTATCCTCTGAGTTGTTTGTTTAGTTTGATGAGAGTGCTTTTATTCTACTGGGTGCTGCACCTCCTAATTTTTGCCATGATTTTCTTCCTCCTGTTATACAGCCTATGGATTTTGTGATTCCACAAGGGTGGCTTGTTTTTTGAGGTAGTTCTGTACTTCTTTCTGGTGGGTACAGCTGCCTCTATGCAGCAATTAACATGCTTGTAGATGGTTTCTGTGAACAGTTCTGCATAGGCAGAAGTGTTCTCATATGGAGCTTGAAATTTTGCCAGGTTCTCACTTATTAGCAGCAGGTTAGCCTTAGACTAGTTTCTGAATATTCCAAGTTTAGCTGGGGGTCCAGGCTTTATTTTTACTTCAAAGGAAACCATTTTGTGGTCTGACCTTACCAGGGAAGGCATTACAGTAGGGAGTGAGCAGCAGTCTCCCTCCCATATTATTGAGGACCATATCCAGTATGGTTGCACCCCTGGTTGGTATATTGAATATCTGGTCCAGGAATGTCTGTGCATGTACATTTGGTGTCATATAGGATTCTCAGTTAATAGTGCGGTGATTTAAAGTCACCCATAAATATGGTATTGGGTTGGATGGTTAGTGTTTCTAATAAGGTTAAATACATAGTATAGGTTTCTTGGATCATAGAAGGAGACCTATAGCTTGCAAGGAAGTGGTATTGGATTTTATCTATGGTGGTTTGAACATGGATCATCTCAAGTGCATTGTCCTGTTTGACCAGCCTTGAAGTATATTTTATTTTGATGTAAATAGAGACACCTCCACCTTTAGTCTCTGCCTGTGCAGTAGCTGGCCTAAATGTGTGGAAAGCATTATAAACTTGCACAGTTGGTGTGCTCTCTACATGTCTCAGTGACCACACAGACATCAGCATTCTCTAGGGTAAAGAGAACTTCCGGGGAGTGGAGTTTTTTTGTTTAGACTCCTAGTATTGAGCAGTAATACCTTTAGATTTTCTTGGTTTTAATTTGCTATGTCGGAAGTACTTTCAGTTTGGCATTGCCTAAAAAGGCACTATGGCAGAAGGCAGTGTTTTAGCTAATATTCAAAAGCCTAGAGGGGAGAGGTGCAGACCATCCCTGGCAAAACAGCATGGTCTACTGACCATCCTCTTCCATACTGACAAATATTGCACCTGCTTAGAATGAAAACAGAAATTAAACCAATTATTAAAGTCAATCATGTTTTGTTCATATTGTGGCATCATCCTTGGAGAAGGTAAAATGCTGCTCAATGCTAGGCTCATACCAGCCTGAGACACATATTCTGAGAGCTCCATGATGTCTATATTCATATAGTCTAGGGAGGTACATCTTAGGTCATTTACTCCCACATGGACTATGACTGAGTCATATTGGTAATTGTGGTCCAATGACCTCAGTGCCTGAATAATGTGATGGATCCCAGCCCCTGATAAGCAAGTGACCATAACTTTTTCCTTAGCCTGGTGAGAGGGACATCAGTGTGTCTCAAAATAACATGTTTGTGTATTCAAATCCTGCAGCTACTGCACATAAGCCTGTCACTCTAACCATTCAGCTACATGGCCACAGTGTGGCTCTCTGGGTGCTGTCTACAACCTCGGTAGTCCATTCATCCAGTATGTGCACTGCTGTTGCACTTCTTGTAAACCAGGTGAGCATGGCCAAACACATTTGTGTTAAATGTTGCATTTTACAAACACTGGGGAAATAGCTGCAATGAGGAAAAACAATCTATGACAGTGCCCCAAACACATTTTAATGAAGAAAACTTAAGAAAGGGAAAAGCAATTGTCATGCATTAATAAAATCTGCTCTCATAACCAGCACCCTTTCTTAGTAATTCTATCTGTAATTTTGCATTCATATTAGAGGTTTTGTGGCTAGCAACACTGGTGTGAGCCATGAAACCTTGCTTACCCACACCATGCCTCATTAATATGAATGGCGCAATTTCACACGATGAGGAATATCACGTATGTGAAAACACTCAGTGTAGGCTATGTGCAAAACCTACATGGAGCTTATTGAATCCTGGTGAATAACAAAAGACATTTTGGGGGAGGGTACAAGTCCACAACTATGCATCTATGGAAGAGTAAATAAGTTCTGAAAGAAAATAACCAAATAGCTCTGCCAGAATTACAAAACAATAGTGTTATTTTGGCAGTATAGCACATTATTTAAATTAAGAGGTTCTCATATTCACTTCTGAAATGGGACAGCTTCTGTGTGGGGTCTGCAGCTTTTTCTTGACAAAAATGCATTTCCTCTGGGTACTCCAGTTTCTATCCACATCCTAAAGATGTGATAGTTAGGCAAGAAACTCTAAATTGTACATAGGTGCATGAGCATTGCATGCATATTAAAGAAGAAAGGATTCACACTCTACTTCTGTTTCTACTTGTTTAGTAAACTCCTTGAATGGCAGTGCTGGTAGTATGCAAGATTGCTCTTTGAATTGGATGCAATTTGATGGATAGATGGCTGCTAATGAGCTTCACTACACAGTTCTTCTTTTCATGCCCTTTGCCCCTGTGTTCATACAATGTAAATCCGAACATGTCATGTAACCATTGTTCCCTGTTAAAAAAAGGATATTTATGTCTAGTGGCCCTTATACTTAATTAATAAATTAAATAAAAAAGATGTCTAAATGAACCATTTGCACATCCTATTTGAATAATCTATTTCTGATGGATTTGATGTAGGATATCAGACAATAAATGATGTCCACAGAGTGAAAAGGATGCAATGTGTTATACAAAATCAGGATAAGCTAGAATGACTGGGGATGCCTTTGTCTTTGCCTTTTATCATGCTAGCTGTCCAAAAATACATTGACTGAAGAAGTAACTGAATCATCTACACACCCAGCTGACAACATGCTAAGTTTTTTGAGATGGCCTGAGACCTGAGACAGTACAGTGTCATAAAATGCACTGAATTAACAGTGCGAGATACTGTGTGCTGCTACAGTTATGAAAACATGGAATATTATTTGTTGCTGAAATATTTTGATTAAAAGTGCAAATAAATTAATTATCCCATAAATGCATTATGCATGCAGTTAATCACAGAGCATTAGACCTGCAACTTAAGAATAAGTGATCACATTGCTGTAGCACTCAACCTACTGTATTACACATCATCACTGGTTTGTGTAAACTGTAGTCCATAAGTGGTACAGGTTACTTATGAACAGTGACATAGTATTACAGCTTACTAGTTCTTTTAGCATAAAGTCAATATTTTCATCAGTCTTCTTTGCTGTGGATGGTGACTAGTGATCCAATAAATCGGTGTTGTTATTTTACAGGGCCATTGATTGTCACTCTGTCATATTCCACTGACATGCTGGAGAATGTCTACCTCCAGGGTGCTAAAGTATAATGGAAAAATACATTATGACTAGCAGCTTATAACTGATGACTATCATGACTTGTAAAGCTGACAAAATGCAAGCAGGCATAGCTGGCGCTGCAGGGCATGAAAACACATTCACTGCACTTGTATTAGAAAGACAGTAATCTTGCAATTGCACGTAACTAACTTCAGTTAGCAACTGGAATTTTTGTAATGTATTTTCTTAGAATAATCAATTAGACATGTATATTTAACAGACATGCATAAGCATATACTATTACATTTTTAATTTTGTAATGTCTTTCCTTTTGGAAAGGAGATTTATATTTCCTTGGAATTCATAAGAATATTCTGCACAGCTCCACTACCAGAACTCTAAATGAATGCCCCAGAAGATATTTTGTTTGCATAATATTCAGACATTGTGCCATTTAGTAAGTCAGACATACACTCTTACCTGTCTTGCTTTTGTAAAGCTCTTGCTGAAACTTGCATGACGGCAATATGGTCATTTACCTTGAAAACCTATATAAAATTATATCCAACAACAAAAAAGGTAAAACTACCAACCTAACGTACTTCAGCCATCCTGGCAACTTATTTTGTAGAATATGTTTAATATTTAAAAGCAGAAAGCTTAGGCTTTTGTATTGACATCACTTGAGTTATGTAAGCCTCGTGCCTTTTTTATTTCCTCCCTTTCGCTTTCCTTCCTTCTATACCTAACCATTTGCTGCGGTTGCTCCATACTGGGGGGGGGGGGGAGGCTTTCCTTCCTTCTATACCTAACCATTTGCTGTGGTTGCTCCATACTAGGGGGGGTTCCTTCCTTCTATACCTGACCATTTTCTGGGGTTGCACCATACTAGGGGGGGCTTTCCTTCCTTCTACACCTAACCATTTGCTACAGTTGCTCCATACTGGGGGGGGGGGGGCTTTCCTTCCTTTTATACATAACCATTTGCTGTGGTTGGTCTATACTGGGGGGGGGGGCGGCCTTTCCTTCCTTCTACGCTTCACCATGTGCTGCGGTTGCTCCATACTTGGGGGGGATTTCCTTCCTTCTATACCTAACCATTTGCTGTGGTTGCTCCATACTAGGGGGGAGCCTTTCCTTCCTTCTATACCTAACCATTTGCTGCAGTTGCTCCATACTGTGGGTGGGGGGGCTTTCCTTCCTTTTATACCTAACCATTTGCTGTGGTTGCCTCCATACTGGGGGGGGGTGATAGTAGGTAACCTTAACAGATGGGTCACATCAAATATTGAAACAATACTAATTTCACAAACTTTAATCATACTTTGACTTAGGAATGGGGTCCATTCCTGTCATGATATTAGTTACCCAAAAGATGTGAAAAAATTTAACCTTAACAATGCAGAGAAGGAGACACACTGTTGCCAGGCACTTTTAACATCCTGTTTGTTAACAGGAACTGTTTGGCCACTCGTAGCAAAGTCATGATGATTCTTCATGCCTCAAAAGGGGGAAACTCCAAACAGGGTATGAACATGCTTCACAATGACTTATAAAGGATGTGACTTTGTCAAACAATGGAGAGGATGGGATTTCATATCAGGAAGTGCCTGTAATTTAGGAATAAATTATAACAAACTAGTGTTATTTGCAGTCAGATTAATTATATTGCTCAGCCAAACAAAAGAGACGGTTCTGAAATGTAGAGTAACAGACTGTAAGAGCATATAGGACAGTGCCTTACATATAATCTTACAAAAGGAATACTGTTAATGTGGAAGATTTATGGTAATAGATAAAACTGGTATTATAGGACTAACAAGAATTTGTCAGCTGGAGATATTGGAATGAAAATCATGGAAAAACAATGACATTCTCAAAGTAGGGAGCACCAACGTTTAGACATTGTGATAGAAGGAAACACTGACATTTAAGTAAAAGTACATAGTATTTAGAGCATCAAAATAGGAAAAAAAACACAATTTAAAAAAGAAGGATGCAGGAAAGAGTAAGAAAATGAAAAAAAAAGGATAGACAGTTAAGAATCGCAATAAATGTTTTCTAGAATAATAAGGGAGCAAAGAAAGGAAATGGAAGGATTGAGGAGCTTAACAAAATAGATTAGCATTGGCAGCAGAGGACAGGGAAATGACAGAGAATCTAAATATGTATCTGTGTTCACTGTTCAGAGGAAAGAAGAAAGGAAACTTACCAAAATTCAACCAATAGAAAAGACTTGGATAGAAGGGATTATTCCAGGCTTTCACTGAACATGTCTTAAAATAGCTTCAAAAACTAAAGGCATATCTTAACAATGGGGCCTGATGGATGGCCCACACCCTAGAAATCTTCCACAAATTAGGTGAAGACTGGTAACATTAGTAATTATCTTAGGAGCTCATATAGGAATAGTAAAGCTGATGGAGACAGCAAGGCAGACATGATCCTCATTTACTTGAGATGTAGTAAAGCATAGATTGAAAACCACTGTCAATCTATTTAGTTTGATTCATAGCAAAAATCATGGAAACACTGCACAAGGAAACAATTGTATTATTGCTGGAAACCAGTGGAGCACATGCCCAAACAACTAGGTCATTAACTTGGACAGGTTGGGTGTGGATGTACTCTACTTAGTGTCCTACAAAGTACTGACATACATTAAATTGCAGTAGGCTAGTAAAATTTATTTATTTATTTTACATTTGTTGAACAGGAAAGTCCGAATGGATACAGGCCCATTTTCAGTGGAGGCCGGGGGAGAAAAGCTCCAAATGTACATAACAAGTGTAAATACAGTGAAATTATTACAGTGAATTATCACACGATTTAAATTTGTTTAATGATATATACACACAGGTACATGTTTTTCTCACATACACACAGGAAAGGTTTAAAGACTTGGAGTGAGTTCTGAGTGGTGGCAAGTTAAACAAGTGTGTCAACAATAGGATATAGGGAGCTGTAAATGTAGTCTTTTCAGGACAGAAAATTGGGATAGCTGGGCTAACACATAGGTCAAAATTGTTAGCATTCTTTGCAATCATTTTTTTAACAGTGCTGAGACTTGGTGGAAAAACTTGTGCTGCATTTTGAAAGCTTATCATTTATGGTGATTCACTACAGAGAACAGTTCAGAGGAGGGTGATAAAAATGATGCATGGCTGTTGGAGAGGGGAGTGAGTGGTTAATGTTGATTTGCCAATTCTGGGGTAAGGGATTCAGCTTAGGCTGTCTGCAATGAGGCAGCATTACCAGCCTGTTGATCTCTGTTAAGTCAGTAATTGCAGTGCCTGCAAAGCTGCTGTGGGCTGGAAAGAATTAGAGCATACCCCAGCAGTAGTATAATGTTAAAGCACACTCCCCAGCAGCAGTATGAGGCTAGTGAACACTCCCCAGCAGTAGTATGAAGCTAGAGCACCCTCCCCAGCAATAGTATGACATTAGAGCACACTCCTCAGTAGTAATATGATTCTAGAACTGACTACCCATAAGCAGTCTGATGTTAAAGCACACTTCCCAGCAGCAGTTTGATGCTAGAGCACATTCCACAGCAGCAGTCTGATGCTAGAGCACACTCCCCAGCAGTAGTATGATGCTAGATCAAACACCCCAGCAGCAGTCTAAGGCTACTGCACACTCCCCGGCAGTAGTCTGAGGCAAGTGCACACTCCCCAGCAGCAGTCTGAGCCTACTGCACACTCCCAAGCTATAGTATGATGCTAAAGCACACTCCCCAGAAGCAGTCTGAGGCTAGTCCACACTCCCCAACAACAGTCTGAGGCTAGTGCACACTTTCCAGCAGAAGTATGATAATAGAGCACACTCCCCAGCAGCAGTCTGAGGGTAGAGCAAACTCCCCAGCAGTAGTATGATGCGAGAACACACTCCACAGCAGCAGTCCGATGCTAGAGCACACTCCCCAGCAGTAGTATGATGATAGATCAAACTCCTCAGAAGCAGTCTGAGGCTAGTCCACACTCCCCAACAGCAGTCTGAGGCTAGTGCACACTTTTCAGCAGATGTATGATAATAGAGCACACTCCCCAGCAGCAGTCTGAGGGTAGAGCATACTTCCCAGCAGTAGTATGATGTTAGAACACACTCCACAGAAGCAGTCTGAGGCTAGAGCACAATCCACAGCAGTAGTATGATGCTAGAGCACAACCCCCTGCAGTAGTCTATGGCTAATGCACACTCCCCAGCAGCAGTCTGAGCCTAGTGCACACTCCCCAGCAGTAGTATGATGCTAGAGCACACTCCCCAGCAGTAGTATGATGCTAGAGAACACTCCCCAGCAGTAGTATGATAATAGATCAAACTCCCCAGCAGCAGTCTGAGGCTAGTGCACACTACCCAGCAGTTGAATGATGCTAGAGCACACTTCCCAGAAGCAGTCTGAGGCTAGTGCACACTCCCCAGCTGTAGGATGATGCTAGAGCACACTCCCTAGAAGCAGACTGAGGGCAGTGCACACTCCCTAACAGTAGTCTGAGGCTAGTGCACACTTCCCAGCAGTAGTATGATGATAGAGCACATTCCCCAGCAGCAGTTTGAGGCTAGAGCACACTCCCCAGCAGTAGTATGATACTAAAGCACACTCCCCTTCAGCAGTCTGAGGCTAGTGCACACTCCCCAGCAGTAGTTTGACGCTAAAACGCACTATCCAGGAGCAGTCTGATGCTAAAGCACACTTCCCAGCAGTAATATGATTCTACAACACACTCCCCTACAGTAGTATGATGCTAGAGCACACTTCCCAGAAGCAGACTGAGGCTAGAGCACAATCCACAGCAGTAGTATGACGCTAGAGCACAAACCCCTGCAGTAGTCTATGGCTAATGCACACTCCCCAGCAGCAGTCTGAGCCTAGTGCACACTCCCCAGCAGTAGTATGATGATAGAGCACATTCCCCAGCAGCAGTCTGAGGCTAGAGCACACTCCCCAGCAGCAGTCTGAGGCTAGTGCACACTCCCCAGCTGTAGCATGATGCTACAGCACACTCCACAGTAGCAGTCTGAGGCTAGTCCACACTCCCCAAAAGCAGTCTGAGGCTAGAGCACACTCCCCAGCAGTAGTCTGAGGTTAGTGCACTCTCCTCAGCAGCAGTCTGAGACTAGTGCACACTCCCCAGCAGTAGTATGATGACAGAGCACATTCCCCAGAAGCAGTCTGATGCTAGTGCACACTCCCCAGCAGTAGTATAATGCTAGATCACACTCCCCAACAGCAGTCTGAGACTAGTGCACTCTCCCCAGCAGTAGTATGATGATAGAGCACATTCTCCAAAAGCAGTCTGATGCTAGTGCACATTCCCCTGCAGTAGTATGATGCTAGATCACACTCCCCAGTAGTAGTATGATGATAGAGCACACTCCCCAGTGGCAGTTTGTTGCTGCACCAGCCTGCTTGATCTTCTCACCAGCCCCAGACATGGGTCAAAGTGAGTCTGGGAGAAGCTAGAATGGGCCTAGTATACTAATGATCAAGAACAGGAGCTGGTGGCAGTTAATGGTCAACTGCAGGGAGGGAAAAAAAGTGGTGCAGGGTCTGTACAAGATGCCCTAAGGAGAGAGACTAAACAGGTCCAACATGTGAAGCTCTAAAGAAATAAGGCAGCTAGAGGGCTTGAGTAAAATTTTAAGTAAGCCAAAGACATAAACAGAGTTCATATTTAACCATCTTTCAAGAAAAGAGATGCATAAGAGCAAGGAGGTGGGCACAGAGGATACGATAACACAGGTAAGGGGTGGAAGCAGAATTATTATTACACAGAAAGGCATTACATGATTCGAAAAGGAGAGCTGGAGAAGTTCTACAGACATAAACTAATAACAGAAGAATTCAAGAATGCAAAGAACATCCCGAATGTGGTTTCATGAAGGGTGGAAACAAACTGAAATATACTCCCAGTTAAGCAGGATCTTCAGCTTATCCAAAGAAAATGGAAATGTAGAGTAAGTGGATTATGTAGGCCTTACCCACCTTCAAAATCACTGCTCCCAACCTTATTTCTTTATTGAAATATAAGGCTATTATGAACATTACTTTTTAAAAGTACGCACCAAAATGATCTCAGTAGGTTCAAATTATGAAAAAGATTCAATCAGTACATATGCTGCATATCACAATGATATAAGGCACTGCATGTACATCTAGCTTACATACCACTGAGTCCCAGAACTTTCGCTTGAATAACAGGCTCTTATAAATATGTCATTTAAATTAAACAAAATCTCCCAGTTCTTATATGAGCAGCCTTTTGTCTATATTAGTTCTTACTTTAGCATTCTTTTTCTCTTCAAAGTGTATTTAATATCTTGTTAAGCTGAAGTAAAATTGTTCTTTAAGTTACCAGGCATGAAGGCAAACACGGAGTGTGTACTAACTAAACAAGGAAAACTACTATTGGTTTGTGGACAGTTGATCAAATCTCTTAAAGTTATCAGTGGAAGACAGGGGGCATCTTGTAATGGAGGTTAAACTCAGAGAACAGTGAGAAGGAAGGAAATTAATGTATCATTTTTCTGTCTTCCCTGAGTGTGTACAATCTTATATAAAGCATACACAATTACAACTAACATTGGAATATTTTTTTCAGGACATTCCTAAAAAATGTGCAATTCAGATTAGGAGACATATTTTTAAATTGTACTGAAGAATATGTGATAAACCTCAAAGCTATAAAAGTGAAAGAGGGGCAGAGGGACAGAGCTATTCATAACCTTAGCAGGTTGTTGCATAAATAGGTTCTGTACATTATGGTAAGTATGCCGTCATCCACAATGCAAAAACATAGATCTTTGCAGTGGAATGTGAATGGCATATAGGTGTGCATAGTACCACAGTGGTATACTAAATGCACTTGAATTCATGTCTGTGTAAATTGCTATATTCCATAACAGCACCATACAGCTCAGCCACAAACATCCGCTCAGTAAGGTATAGAGTGTCAGCATCTACTTAGTAAGGTACATTATACCTTGCTAAGTTTGTATTCTAACTTGTGCTGTATTATTCATAACTTCATTTGAGTGATTCATAAAACAACTTTTAATCATGAGGCATGACAACAGAACAGAGGTCATTACCATATTACAATAATTAGGGGATCTGGTGATGTGGTTACTCTTACTGGTGTGAGCTTGGTAGCGTCACTGTGTGATATCAGGGGAAAGGAGTGTCATAGTAGTAGGTCTATCTTCATTACAGGAAACTGCATTGCCAGTACAGTTTCTCCTAATGTGCTACCACTAATGTGCAAAGAAAATTGTTTACTGTAGCGCTGATATGCTGTTCAGCTCTGTATGTTGCACAATGTCTCAGAAGAAAATGGACATCACTCCACTGACAATAGCTATACCATCTGTATGCACATGATTGGGGTCCCATATGTTAACCCCTTGAGGCCAGCCTGCATGCAAATAGTGTTGTGTTTGTGAATCACACAGGATCTGGGTAGGCATTTGCATGTGTACTGCATACACAGAGTGTTAGGGCTACACAATAGGGCAGGACTACATACATAATCTTATCTTAATGTGTACCATTTTATAAGAATTGCACATGGATTCAGTGTGCTGGTCTACAGTGCAGCAATCACACTCCATGGCATGTAAAGTTTATAAATATTGCCCTTCAATATTGAATAATATGGGATACCCCATAAGAATATTGATAAATATTTAGTTACTTTTGCAACTGCTCAGAGGAATTTATTGTAAATATATCAAAGAATATTACCATGGAAGTATTATAAATGTGTGTTCCTACTAAATATTTAGTTATATTATGTAAGTTTAATTAATTTACTGCAAATGGCAGACAATATATTCCTTGCACTAGTCCATGGTTCAGGAAGAATTCCTTAGGCAAAAGTCAGATGAAAAACAATTTATTAAAATAATAAAAGTGGTAAGTGCTTTTGCAATCCCTCCAGATTGCTTATTCAGACCATACAAAAGCAATAAATCCAAAGCACTTATATAGTAAAATCATTACATAATTAACTAATCACATAAAAGAAGTAATGAAACATCTATTTAACAAATTACATTTGAAGTGAAAACATTTAAAACTTCCATTAAGATATCTACTACGTCAGAATCTGACATATCACAAGAAAACCAACAGAAAAACACATATATAATTCATATAAGCACTTGCTATTTGTTAAATGTGTTTCCTGAGTTTCCTATCTGAGAGGAACGTGATCATTCAGCCCAGGTATCTTATGGGCTGCTAACAACATTACCCATCTGAGTTCTTTTTGCTCTGTTTTATTAGCTATATCTCCCATCCTCTTCCCTTCATCTAAAGTGTCTATAATGGAGAAAATAAAATAATAGTCTTCACCAAACTGTAGCATGTGCTTAGCAATAGCACTATACTCAAATTATTTCTTAAAACAATAGTGGTGGTCCCGTATACAGTCCCTTAAATGTCTGTTGGTTTTACCAATATAAAACGTTAAACAGCTCACACAGTGTGCTAAGTATACAATATTTTTACTCTCATAATTTGCTGTTACATTGAATCTGTACATTTTCTGTGTAATAGGATGCACAAATGTATTACTTGTATCCAAATATTGGCAATAAGCACATCTATTACAAACTCTAGTTCCTTAATAGATGTGTTGGTTAAGAGCATGTTTGTCTGAGTAACATAAGACCTGCTTGAGTGATTTTTTTATTCTTCTAGACAAAATTAGGTTTTTCTCCAACTATTTCTGAAATACAATTATCTGTGTTTAAAATGTGCCAATTATTATCCAAAATGTCTCTAATAGCTTTGCTACCCATTGAGTACATCAAACAAAATGCCAAGTGTGTATCCCTTCTTTGTGTGACTTTTTCCACTGAATTATTCTCTGGTGTAGAAAAATGCATGGAGTAGTTATGAATGTTTCACCACATTTATAAACATGGACTCGAACCCATTGCTTGGAGGTGACTTTTGTTCACAAGTGGAATATGAGAGCTGTGCTGAAAATGAAAAACATCGCATACAACAAATTTGCGATTTGGAGAATGACCTCTATTGCCTTAAGAGACTACAGTACCAGAGATTACATCTAGAAGCATGTTGTAAGTTAAATGTTGTTCTGAGAGAGCTACATATTTTGAATATACCCTCCTATCGCTCAATGTTTTCTGAACTGTTGGCAAATGGCTACAACTAAACCTTAATATTAGCTTTTCATACATGCAATTAATTATGGAATTGTTTCTGCCTGTACAGAAAGAACTGGGTCAGAAAATACAACGGGCACAAGAAGAACTTAATAGAACTTCACATGATACAATAATAGATTTGCGTATGTGTGAATTAATTGATCAGATTAATTTTTATGAACGTAAACTTTTGCAACTTAAGCAAAATAAACTTAAAAGGGATTTAGCAGATTTTCAGAAAGGCAATGTCTTTGCTTGGCCTAAAAAAGGGAGGCAAAATGCTGACAGTGTTAAACTCAATAAGGAGGCAGTTGAAGCAGCTGTAACGACAGGAAGCATAGATATGAGGGGGATTACTTCTCCTTCCATTAGTAATCACTCTGTTTATGCAATCCCTAAGGGTGCTACAGCCTTGAATGCATCAATAGCCACAAATATCACTTTAATTGAGGTGGAATTAGCAGTGAGAAGGAAAATAATAACAACCAATAAGGAGCAAACAGCAACTAATAAGGATCAGCCCTTTGCTGCTCTACCCCTCCCTTTTCAAATACGTCAGAGGGAGAACCAAGAAGCAGTAGCAGAAGGGTGGAAACCAAAGAGAATACAGTCATTGGGCAAAGGACAGATGCAAACCATCAAGAAGATGTGGAATTTATAACATATCAAAGAGAGTTTTAAGTGCCAGTGAGATTAATCATTTGAACAAAGGTCTCACATTTATTCCCGCTAGTCGAGCGGATTTACTTGGCACTTTAATTGAACTCAGGACATTTGCAAGAAATGTTGCTTTGAAAATGCTACATGGTCCTGTGCAACAAGCAGGTAATGACTTTTGTTTCTTTAAAAACCCGAGTCAGTTTATGCCTCCTATGCCACCAGTTCTGGACATCTTTGTAAAGGCTTGTGAAAATGAGATAAACAACTTACTCAGCTTCAAAAGAAGAAGCTAAAATGTTTGCAACTTAACTTTTGAAGGAACTCAAGCTTTCATCTGTTTGCAAAATGACAATGAAGTCATAACCACACCAGCCGATAAAGGCTATTCTATTGTAGTGATGGATAAAATGTTTTATTTTGAATCTATGTACAGTTTGTTAAAGGATAATACAATGTATAGAAGTATTGATGTTAAGATGGTTGAGATGATGATAATTAGTTATAATAACCACGTTAGGAATTGTTTTTAGAAGAAGTGCATCCCTGAAGATTTATATTCTTATTTTTGGGTGGAAAATTCAATAGTTCCTATTTTTAATGGTTTGCCCAAGATCCATGAAAACAATACTAGCCCCCCTTTTAAACCGGTTGTAGTTGGGACAGGATGGATAACTGAGCCTGTTTCCATCTACATAGAGAAACAATTTAGACCTCTAATAGTAGTGTTAAAAGACTGAGCATTTCTTAAGGGATCTTTATGATTTTCTATCAGATAAGACATTAAGAGGAGATGAATATTTTGTAACATTAGATGTTACATCATTATTCACAGTCATCCCACATGATAAAGGGATAGAACATCTGCACAATTTTTTGGCTTGAAATAATACTTTAACCCCAGAAAGAGACCTGATCTGCTTTTTATTACAACTTATAATACAATACAATATTTTTGTATTTGACAATGAATTCTATTTGCAGACTTCAGGTATAGCCACGGGGACACCCACGGCAAACAGCTATGCCAATTCAGTCATGGCACACTGGGAACAAAAGCATTTGTTAAATGACAATATTTTCAAAGATAGCATTTGGTTCTATCGTCGTTTCATTGACGACTTGTTCCTTTTGTGGAGGGGGACAGAGAAAAATTTAAAGTCATTCACTGAGTACTTAAATAATAGCAGTGATTTATGCATTTTACTGCTAAACGTTCACAAGAAACTATGGATTTTTGGACATTAGAATCTTAAGGGATATAAATGACAACAAAATATACACTAAGGTACATAGGAAAGAGTGTTATTGTAATAGTTATGTACATCGTACTAGCATGCACCCCCCACATATCTTTAGAAATGTGGTTAATAATCAAGCTTTAAGAAGCTCAAGGCTGCATGCCAGAAAACTAGATTTTGAAGTCAATTTAGACACCCTAAGGAAAGAATTTGCAAACAAAGGATATAAATGGGAGACAGAACAGGCTTGTTTGAAGGCTAAAACACTGAGAAGGAGTAAGGGCAAGCCTTATTTTTCTACACCAGAGTATAGCTCAGTGTAAAAAGTCACACAAAGAAGGGATAGATACTTGGCATTTTTTATGATGCACTCAATGGATAGCAAAGCTATTAGAGAAATTTTGGATAATAATTGGCACATTTTAAACACAGATAATCATATTTCAGAAATAGTTGTAGAAAACCTAAGTTTGTCTATAAGAATAAAAAATTACTCAAGCAGGTCTTATATTACTCAGACAAACATGCTCTTAACCAACAAATCTATTATGGAACTAGAGTCTGTAATAGACGTGCTTATTGCCAATATTTGGATACAAGTAATATTTTTGTGCATCATATTATACAGAAAATGTGCAGATTCGATGTAACAGCAAATTGTGGGAGTAAAAATATTTTATATTTTAGCACACTGTGTCAGCTGTTCAGCGTTTTACATTGGTAAAACCAGCAGATGTTTAAGGGAATGTATAAGGGACCACTACTATTGTTTTAAGAAAGAATATGAGTGTAGTGCTATTGCTAAGCACATGCTACAGTTTGGTGAAGACCATTATTTTATTTTCTCCATTATAGACACTTTAGATGAAGGGAAGAGGATGGGAGATATAGTTAATAAAACTGATTGAAAAGAACTCAGATGAATAATGTTGTTAGCAGCCCATAAGATACCTGGGCTGAATGATCATGTTCCTGTCAGACCTGTTCTTAAAGATAGAAAACGCAGGAAACACATTTAACAAATAGTAAGTGCTTATATGAACTATATATGTGTTTTTCTGTTGGTTTTCTTGTGATACGTCAGATTCTGATGCAGTGGATATCTTAATGGAAGTTTTAAATGCTTTCACTTCAAATGTAATTTGTTAAATAGATGATTCATTACTTCTTTTATGTGATTGGTTAATTATGTAATAATTGTAATATATAAGTGCTTTGGATTTATTGCTTTTATATGGTCTGAATAACTGATCCAGAGGGATTGTGAAAGCGCTTACCATTTTTATTATTTTTATAAAGTGTTTTTCACCTGTCTTTTGCCTAAGAAGTTCTTCCTGAACCGTGGACTAGTGCAAGGAATATATTGCTTGCCATTTTTATAGTGTTTCCTATGCACTTTTTGTCAGCTGGGCTTATTTGTCATTGATATAATTTACTACAAAATATAAAACACAATGATCAGCTTATAGGTGAAGGCCAGGTATAAAACATAATGCAGCATTTAAGTGCAACAAGCCTCTCATTTGGTATGAAAACTTACACATTCAGTTAAACACTCCATTTGTAACTACCTAAAATCATATCTTACTCTAATAATTTGAAGTCATGGATGTCAGGCTAAGTGACTTTATATTGAATTGCTTAATTTTGACTATACTGATACAGCCTGCAATGTTTTATTTCTAAATTAGTAAGTTGCTCTTAATTAGATTATTGGTTTCCTTCTGGTGGTAGAAGAAGAGAATCCAGGATAGTCTGGGGTGTTGTTTGTTACTGAAGCAGACATTAAGTGTATTGCTATTGATTGGCATGCTCTATTGAGCTTTTTCTTGCTTTAATTCCTTGGCAGAAATAAGCAGTTTTAGTGTCATACCGAGTGTAATGGAACAGTGGTGCAACGTGCACTGTATAGATGCAGATCTTTTGATTCATAACCTTCTCTATAGGTTCATAGGTTATAGGGACTTACTAGACTGTTGATCTGTGAGGATCTTAAGAAGCCTTGCCTTTCATTCCCATGGTAGTTTCTTAGCCCTTTTATTACATGTATGAATATCCAACAGGCAGGCAGAAGAATGATATGTTCAAACATGTACTTGCTACATCTTTCCTTTAGCAACTTGGGTGCTAAGCCAGGGGTGAAGTCACTGTTTCCCATCCAGTCATCCAGATTTCATTTGAATAGAGATAGAGAAGTGCATTGCTTTATTCAAAGCAACAGTCAGTTCCATAGAAGTGTTTTTTTCTCTGTGATGCACACCTATCCCTCCAACATGTTCTGTTTATATTACAAAAAGAGACAGAGATCCATTGATCAGGTGTTTATGCTACCACTAGACTTGCAAATATGTAATAGGCCTCAGGACAGGATCTGTTGAGGCTGTATATGTGAGGCAAAGGTTGTCTCCTAAAAGTTTGTATGACACTGATGTGTTTTTAGTGAGACTGTGCTGTGGTCATCCTAGTTATGCCAAGCATTTGGACAGGAACATACTGAAAGGGACATTATATTCAATGACTGGCCTAATGAGAGATGAGTACAGTGGAATGATTACATTCCTGACCATGGTTGCTATATATTTAGATATCAGCTGTGTGATGAAAGAGGACCTCCTTGCAAAACAGACACATGGTGATTAAAGGACAGTTCATTATCACCATAGTTTCCCATATCTCTGACACACACCCCCCCCACCATATCCTATTTGTACTGTAACTAAAGGTGCATAGAAGTACATACAGCTAATTACATTTGTGCAGTGAGTCAAAGTATACTGCTTGCTGCTCTGCAGTGACCACAGCAGTTCACAGCTGCTCTATGTCACCATAAGCAGACCAGATATACAATATGACTGCTTAGCAACACTGCACTGTTTATTGGTATAAGTGACAACTTTAGTTAAACTACTTTATTTATTCCAGTTTGGACCCCACAAGGAGTGCTGCAGTGTTCAGACTTGAATGCTTTGGAGGTAGGTCAAGAGCATGGCACATAAAAGGGACCTGAATGTCTAAGAGAGTATAATGCATCTAGTCACCTGATGGAAGGAAGGCCTGCTTTTTTTTTCTTTAATAGAAAAGTTGTGTGTGTGTGTGGGGGTGTGTGGATCTGTAATAAGCTTATCATACAGGGATTGGCTTAACAGTAAAACAGTAAAGTGCTTTTTTGCTCTTCACTTGAAGAGCTGAGGGGTTGGATGCTTCTAAAACAATCATTGCTTCCACGATACTGTACAACAACCCACGCTAAAATGTCTTGCGCTGAGGCTGAAATTAAATCCTTGTCAAAGCCTCCTAGGCCCAGGAAGACTAGCTGTTAGCAAAAATCTAATACAGCATTTCCTTTTGGCACACTTACAACAAAGAGTCATAAAGATTTAAATAATCTCAAATGCAATTAACCAGACCAATCTACAAATAAAAATGTTTCAGTGACTGATGATGATAGAGTCAGATACAGTGCTCCTCCTCTTACTAGTCTGGACAAGGACAGAGTGATGGTGACTTATCTTTCCTAATCCAGGATCTCTGACATCTCAAGGGCCCTTAGGGCCATTTCACTTAACAAATATGACTATGACCATAACATGGTTGTGATCCCTGTGGGGGTAAAAGACTTGGTGTTCAGTACCTAAGGGAGATGCTGAGCTACATGTCAGAACTCTCCAGACATGACACTTATGAAGGCAAGAATGGAGTCCTGTGTGGAATCCTTCCTTCTCTAAGAATGATAACTAGGCACAAAGAAAAAAATAAATGGCTTCAACAATAGACTAAATAGTTGGTGTAATTTCATGGGGATCCAATATGTATCAGCATGGAGTGAGATGCTCAACTGTCCCATTTGCTCTGCTAAGGATGGCTTACACATATCATCCCAAAGTTTCCATGTCGTGGCTAAAGCTAATGGCATCTCATCATAGCTAGCATATCAAATCCAAAACATAATGACATTAAGGTGGCCCTTTTCAATGTCAGTAATCATCTCAACAACAAAATGACTGACCATGAGGCTTTCTAGTATTAAGAATGCGTTCATATATGTACATTACAGCAACTTGGTTTAAATTTTAAGAAAACACTCACTCCATTCCTGGGTTTTTGCCTGTCTGACCTAAGAGTGGATGGAAGCTGAGGTGGCATCTCCATATTTGTTAGGGACCACATATATTCTGCCCAGATTCACAGACACTCAAAATGGAGCTTATTTTAGCTCCAAATCACATTAAATATGACAAACCATCAATTTATAGTCTGTTACAGGATACTATCTATGTGCCCTAACAATCACGCAAGGTTCCTAAATATACTCAATAAACTCTCCACAAACAAGAAATCCATTATTTTGGGAGATTTTTACTATCCATCTAACAAATGTATAGAAAATGGCAGTGCCGACCCGATCTAAATATAATGAAAAATCTAAAAACAAATCCCACTGGTGGTCTACCAACACAAATAAAGTCTACAATACAAGGAAATTCATACATCAGATCAAAAGACCGTCAAATCAAGGAGAACACTAGGAAATTAACTAGAAACTTGAAAAAAATATTATTGTATCTGATACAATAGCCCATGTACTTTGATTAGCATCTAAATCTAAATATTTTTACAAGTCCTTGAAAAACACCCAACATTGCTCTGAACTTATTAATAATGACACCACTAACTCTGACCTAGCAGACATTGCCAAAATGCTACCAAATAAATGTAGTGTGAATTTTACCCCAGAGATGACTATCCAAAGCCATGCAACATATTGTAACTGACCAGATAAGCTATAACATTAAAAATCTCATCAGGCTAGACCCATAGCAGTATGTTTTTTTTTCAGGGTAGATTCTGGCTAATGAATCTAGTCAACTTCTTTGAAAGCGCAACACAGACTGTAGATAGTAACTGTCCACATGGCATGTCTTGATCTGAGCAAAACACTGATACCATCCCCCATGCTACCATAGTTAATAAGCTAAAAGATTGGAAATAAATACCTATGTGCTAAGATGCATAGAAAATTGGATAAAGGGCAGAACCCACACAGTGCAAGTACCAGGTGTCTCATCAAAGAGTATGAATATGACCAATAAAATTCTGCAGGGCTCAGTACTGGGATGTTTTTTGTTCAGCATTTACTTTTCTGATCTCCAGACCCTAAACCAAGTCAAGTTTGTGGATGACTATAAACTGGGAGTCATCATCATTTATGGCTAGGCTTGCATAGGCCCTAGGGCTGATAGCCTAGTAGCAACCTATGAACCTATAAGTCCCCCTCTGACACCATATTTCAATTGTAAATACATGGTGTACAAGAAAAGCTGAAATTAAATTACAAAAAGTGAAATATTGTTAGATTTTATAGAAACCCTTCCTCAGCATACAACATACACAACATAGACAATGCCTCACACCTAAATGAAAACATTATTAGAAGTCTTGGAACCTGGGTAGATAGTTCCTTCCTCTTTGATCATTATGTATCAACAGCTGTTTTAAAGTTTTTCTACTTATCACAGCTGATTGTCAAGGGAATATCTTCAAGATCTAAACAGGTCCTTGTCCTCTATATTCATCATTGAATAAGCCAAATATTAAATGCAGTGCCCCCTTTTTGACATATCAAACAACTGTAAAGACTGCAGAGGTTCTTAACTAAGAAGATGAATGGCTTAAAAACCCTAAGCTACCAAAACAGACTAGAAGCATTGAACTTTTATTCAGTGTATTATAAACTCCTGAGGAGACAGCTATACCTTGCATTGCCTTCCAAGCCATTAGGGACACTGTGGCCCTATATCTTTTATACCTCCATAAAGCAAATAGTCCCACAAATACTTAACATCACCAGCGAATAAATGAAACATGGGAGTAAGAGAGATTCATTAAACAGCATCTTCCCCACCTCTCAAAGAGGGACCCTCTTCAAATTAAGCAGAATGATACATTAACTTTCTTCAGATGGGAACTGGATGATAGGATGGATATTCACAAATTCACCCCTGGCTTGGCTGGCCTAGCCCTCCTCAAAAAAGGAGGTATGGTCTAAGAGTGGGTGTTGGTAAGGCATAAATGGGCATAAGATTCAAATGTCTTATATTTCGTATGATCCTATTATCCTACATGATATGCTGTAGACAGTTTTTTTTTTATAAATTTTGCCACAACTTGAACAAACAATCAAATAATAATGCAAAATGGACAATAATAGAGAGCATCCCAACAACATTCTCATATTTTGATTTAGACTCTGACTTTTGCCTAGTTAATAATGTTAATTTTGTTAATATATTCTTCAAAGACCAGGAGATAAGGGTAAATTCTTGCCTATTGCTTCCTTGGGTACCAAAGAGAAACCTGCAGGCTATACTTTACTTCTGTTTATTTTTACTTTAGACCATGTTTATCGAGCTAGTCACTCTGGAATCAGATGTATCATGCATATAAAAAGGGTCAAACACTGTCCATAAACTGTATATAAATACTGAAGTTTTTCACATATTATGGTGGTGGTCATTAATTCCAGGAAAAGCACAGTACCCCGAATATGTCTTCAGAAGACATTCCTCCCTTAAGAAAGTGTCAGATATCTGAGACTTATTTTCTTTACATTTTGTGTGCCTGTTAGCTATGACCAGAACTATTGCAAAGCTAGGGGGAAGGGTCCTTCTCCAAGATCCTTTAAACATTTATAACATAAACATTCTTAATCAAACCAAAAAAATATAAAAAAAAATCTACAAATGTGTTAATAGATGGTTTCAGTTATAATTAGCCCTATAGAACCTCTATAAAAATCTCACAACAGCTGTACTCACTGAGTATCTTTTCTAAAAGCCATATCAGAAAGTAAACAATACAATGTTGTCCACAAAATACTCCAATAATTCAGTAACCAAGAAATTCTCTGATATTTTTTGATAGAATAGTCAGGAAAGTGATCATGTGAAAGATGTTCAATTTTTTTTATCACCTTTCTTAAAAACAGAGATGAATACAGACAGTTTCCCTACATGTGTAAGTGGATCCCCTACAGAAGATCGACAGCTCACAACACTGACACCCACATCGCCAACACCAAAACCTGACACATGAAATACCCACAACAGTACTACTGCAGAAAAAAGGAAAATAACATTTCCTTTTTTTTTGCTAGCAGGGGGGCTATGCCCCTCACACCCCCCATAACTTTAATATACCAACTCCAAGATTGTACTACAGTGCAGGAATGGAAATATTTCCATTCCGCACTATGGAAACTTACCATTTTCCCATTGTCGGTATTTTGTGTGTCTGGCTTTTGGTGTCAGCGATGTGGGTGTCAGTGTTGTGAGCTGTTGGTCTTCTGTAGGGGACCCATGTAAGTATATTATGTAATAACCAACAACTGGAAATGCAAGGCAGTGATAAAATCAAAGCATTGGACCTAATTTTCTGAAATTGCAGGTCAGTACCTTCTGAGGTTAGTCAAGGGTAAATATGGCTATTCAGGATAACTTTATATAACAAGGCAGTCATGTATTATGGAAGTGAGACAAACAAATAAAATTAATGGTATTGATGGTGGTATCACCGACCCTTTACATCCAGGCCACCATCATTTTGAACAGTTACCATCAGCCAGGTGTTATAGATTAATATGCACCAAAACAAGCAGATATAAGAACAGTTTGTTTCTACAGGCCATCAAGTTCATAAATGGTTAACCCAGCTTATTAGGCTGGGGTATTCTTTTTCCCAAGCCTCCGAGGCTTCTGCAGTATTGTTTACATATTGTTAATACTTGTTTCTTTCAGAGTTTATTTTAGTATTTCTTGCACTGAGTTGTACTTTGTATGTATATGTATATTTATTTTTTTGTCTTGTTCTTAATAGTTGCATGTATGTCATTTGTCTTGTTAATAGTTGTATGTTTGTCATTTATGTAATTCATACTTGGAGAGTCACGGAAACCGGAGTCAAATATCTTGTATGCGTGTATACTTGGCCAGTAAATGTGACTCTGTGATTCTGATTCTGAAGGTTTTCTTAGCAATAAACTAAGTCTAAAATATTATACAAAGGGAAATAACTTTGGAATGGGATTAACTATATTGGAGATTAGAAACTGTCCTTAAATGAAAACACAAAACATTCTTAAACAAGAAATGTATACTTTGTCTTATAGGAATGTATGCCCTGAAAGAGACATCAAGGACTGCTTATCCTCCAGTCTAAGCTGATATCCAGAAAGACTAGTTAGAAACTTAACTCAGTAACCAATATGGATTTAAATGCCAGTGACATGAAAACAGTTCTTGATTTTATTCTCAAAGAAGAAAAACAGTCTGACAGAGAGACAGTAAGTCTTACATATCAAAACAGTAGAGAAAGTAACAATAAATAACAAAAAATTGTATAGTAGGAATTAATACATGTAGCAATAATTATGAGAGAAATGTACATTTTACAATTTTCCATGTTATTATTTCAGGTTTAATTATGGTGGAAATTATGTGGGGTAATAAGATACAGGGCAGGGTAGGGTGGAGAAGATGAAATTAAGAGGTATTAGTAGCTGAAGAGAGTAAGCCTAGAGGTTGAGAGGCCTTTATATGATAAGGTTCTGTGTGGCAAGTACAGTTTGATTTTTTTCGATGAATATTTCAACTTCAGTTCTGAAGGTGGGAAGGGGGATTGTAGTTTCTTTAGGTGGGGGATTCCCATATTTTCAAGAGCAAGGATAGAGAAAGAGTTGTCGGTGGTGCAGTGTGTTCTGGTTTGGGAGGGCTGGAGTCAGGGCTATTTGGGAGAAGCATCTGAGGTTGTGGTTTGTGTGTGTTTAGTATAACGTTTGGCAGCTACAGGTGGGAATGAGTTAAAATGGAGATGTTTGAAGATGAGAGAGTCTAATAACATGTCAACTGTGTGCTACACTGGGAGGCATTTGACTTTTTTTGGGTGGGGTGAGGCAGTGGTGCTATTAAGAAGTCGGTAGTGTGGAGGATTTTTTTCTTACTAATTGTGACTACTATAGGTAGTCCATATACAAATTGGGCCATAAAGGACTCCTCAGATTTTCCTGGCCTAAAAGAGAAATGAGTTAACTTTTGACATTGACTTCTCAAAATGGGTATGCAATGTTAGTGAGTGGTCTCACCAGAAACTGCAGTATTTCAAAGAGTTGGTTATTTCTATTGGTGCGCCACAAAGGCTAGTGATATTGTGTAACTTTGGTGACTTTTTTAAGTTTTTGGGTAGTGCCAAATAGCACATTTTTTGTTGTTTTTGTAGGGTTAAGTATTAGTTTGTGGTTAATGAGCTAAAAAACATGGGCGTTAAGGTTTTTTTTACAGTTGTTTAAATTGTTTAAATTGTTTAAATTGTAGAGTGGTTGTTGCTGGACCTGAAACTTACCATATCATCAACATAGAGAATAAGTTGTAAACTAGGAAGGTCATGAGCTAGTTTATTAATGGGAAATATCTTTGCTTAGGAAGCTTAACATTCCACAGACTCCCATACCGCTCCAGTTTAAAAAGACTGCAAGATCTCTGTACCTTGGAGAAGGGGAGAGAACACTGTACCTTGGAGTAAGGGGAATGCTTTAAGGTATTATAGTCTTGGACATAGTACATATATTCCCTTTTTACCACTATCACAATCACTGTTGTTAGTATCACAATTACAATGCACAGTTTATCAATACAAACTCCCTCATTTTATATAACCTTTGAATTTTGTTAATTTCCACTCAACAATAAAGCTTCAGATCATCAACTCTTGTTTGCCATCAGAAGAATAGAGGATTATGATCAGGTCACCCATTGTAACCAATTATTATATGTTTGAGACATGGGTGCCAAGAAATTCACTTCTAGAGCAAAGGCTGAAAGGTGAATCATGACATTCATGTTGAGAACGCATATTTAAAGGTTATGATTGGAGACCCTATGATATTTTTTTGTAGTGCATGGAGCTTTACTAATGGTTACAGAAAAACTGTAAAGTGTTTTACAGCTTTGTAAGTCAGTAAAGCCCTTAGCAAGCACTGGCAGTACTTAATGTCTAGTGGGAGACCTGATATTAAGAGTGCTTAGAAAGATGCTCAACAATTGTTAAGCACCTTTTCTAAGCATTGTTAATATCAGGTCTCTCACTATATTAGCACTTAACTAGGTTGTCTTTTTCCCAATATCAGAACCTAATCTTGGCAATCCATGTGCTACATACATACTTAGCATCAGTCCTTGATTTTAGCAGTACCATGTTTTTTCACCATTAAATTATGTAGTATGGTCATTTGTCAGGAAGCTTAGAAGACTAGGCATAGAAAGTAGCTGCTCACTATTTAAAGAATTAACTATGACTATTTTATGCTTAGTCTTAGTGTTAGCCTTAAAATGTGAAGGAATCAAACCTTTCAGCTACACAGCAGGAAGAATATGAATGTTCTACCTTACTTTAGATGCATTATGACTGCCGAAAATGGGACCTGTAGAGTATATGTGATTAAAAGGATTACAATGTTAAGTTTACATGCAGTTTTGAATGGAGTACCAGTCTTGAATAAATATTTTTGTTAATATCTGATTCCAAGTTTGTTTGTATGGTTCTTTAATATTATAGGCAGTCCAACTCAGTCCATGGTCACTGATACTAAATTAAAATGTTAATACTAACAAATAAAGAAAATATTTCCTAATAAGTGTTATAATTATTTTGTTAAGAAAAAGATCTAATCAAAACAAAAAAAAACATAGTCTTTTTAGGTGACAAATCTTGTTATGGGCAGTACAGTTTCTCTAGATATAGTATATTAATATTAGTAATGTAATTTACTTCTGTATAAAATCATTTTGGAGCTATTGTTACTGTGCCATACTGTTGCTGTTTAACTAAATTTGCTTGTGCATGTATAGAGCACTCCACTTACCAGATAATCTAATCTAATCAATCAAAATATAAATGGTGACTAGTAGGTAAATAACCATTTTTCAGCCTGTATCTGTTTGTAACCCTGTGACTAGAAGATGCTGCACAAGCAAGACATATCTATTATACCTCAGGCATAATAGATAAACTCTCTCAACTAGACATAAGTCTGTATGTTACCAGATGGGTAGTAAACTGGCTCACTGATAGAACCCACCTAGTCAAAATAGGGCAAGCCACCTCAAGTAGTAGACCCATAACAAGCGGCGTACCCTAGGAATCAGTCTTGGGGCCTCTATTATTTGGGATATACTTTTCTGAGGTGCAAGCTAAGACCAATGGTCTACGGCTGACCAAGTTTGCAGATGATTGCAAGCTGGGCACTGTCATCAATTCCCCTAGTGATGTGGAAATCCTCCAAGAGGGTCTCACCCAAACAAATGACTGGTGCCAGAAACATGGCCTCAAGCTGAATACCAAAAAATGCATCATCATCCCCTTTGGGGAGAGTGACGTCCACACAGATTATCACGTTAGTAACAACATCCTATGCATGCAATCAGTCATGAGGGATCTGGGCATCCAGGTTGATAGCAACCTGACTTTTGACCACCATGTTGCTTCCTTTGTATGAAAAGCTTTCTACATGGCCCACCTTATAAGTAAGGGTATCTCATCCAGGGGCAAGAAGATTATAATATCCCTGTATTCTTCCCTTACAAGACCCATTATTGAGTACAATATCCTTTTTGGCATGTACCTCGCAAAGCACATGCAGCAGCTGGAGAGATCACAGTGGTTCCTCACCAGGAGACTCCAGGGCCTCAAACATCTATCCTACACTGAAAGGCTAAATGCCCTGTCCCTCTACTCAGTTTCATATAAACTCCTCAGAGGTGACTCTCTGTCTGGCATACAAAACAATTTCAGACCCCGCCTTGATGGGACTGCTGCATATCCATAAGTCAAGTTTCACTCAAGTAACATGCACGCGAGACCTCAACCTGGTCTGTGACATCAATAGGACTTGTTGGCAGGACAGATTTGTGTCCCAGAGACTCCCCCATCTGTGGAATAGACTCCCACTCCCTCTCCATGTCAAGCAGAATACCTCATTATCCCTTTTTAAGGGCAACCTGGATAACTGGATTGGAAACAGGAAATACAACCCTGGGATTCCACCTGTGTCCCTGCCAGACTGGGGCATTGGGTGCTTCCTTGGCTAATCATGGGCTAAACTCTTGGCTAGGCTTATATGGGCCAAAGGGCCAATAGCCTAGTAACTTCCTATGATCCTATGATACTATGAATTTCTCTGATATGCCACTTTAAAATGTACTGGAATAGCTAAGTGAAACATTCAAAGCCCTGCTAAAGAAAGCTTTCTTGAGGAACAGGAGATGAGATTTGTTCTATAATGGTCAGTCTTCTGACAGCATATAGTAAGTTTTTTTTGAATCTGTGCTAAAAATAAACTTGTACTCTTTGTATTTTATATACTTACTAGTGATATAGTTACATCGAAAAAGACTATTTACAATGAAATGCAGTCAGCAGTAGAAAACTATCACAGGAAGTTCAGTTTTACAGTGTTTTATTATTATTATTATTATTATTTGATTTTTCTGTCATGTTTGTTGTGCAGACACATCGACAACCACCTTGTGAAACACACATCAGCTCAGCAGTTATGAAAGTCTGCATTACATGACCCCGCCCCTCAAAAAAGTCCATAACAAAAGTAATAACCAAAGGACAAACAAACACAGCAGCATTGCACCTCAGTGGAAGCTGAGAAGTTATAGTAATTGTTCATGATACTGAAGTACTAAAGTTGTACTGAAATATACATAATCTACATATACAAGCTGCACACCTGTAAGCTGTTATTTCAATGGCAAATAATCCTAACATATAGTAGCAGCACTGACATATGCATGCATACACCTGCAGAAGGAAATGTAATGCTAGAGGTATACAATATAACTGCGGTGTTATACAAATATATTAACTTTCAGGAAGCAATGAAAAACATCAACAGCACCAGCAGTGTTTGGTAACAATATGCCCTTCAGGCAGGCAAACCCTTTGAAGGTAATTACAAGATCACCCATGACTCTCAAATGTCCCAGTTATTTAGGTATGCCACTAATTTGTCCTCAGATTTTTTTCTCCATGTCTTCTAAAATTAGAAATTATCTTTAGAAGTCCTAAAGTAATATTACAAGCACATAAAAGTGTCTTTAATTTGGGTCCTTTTCCTTAATTATTTTCTTGCTTTGTCCATACATTTGGAGGTAAAATTTGAGAGGTATGCAAACCACCTTAAAATAAGTTACCAGTATAATTATCATCACTCAAAGTGGTCATATTAGAGACTGAAATACAAGTGCTATAGAGTGAAATAGATGGTACAAATCATTAAAAGAAATGAAATCACCCATCAGAGTGACAGTATGATCACAACAAACATGAAGTCATATAGTCACAAATGCTACACATATGAGGAGGTGAGTGAGTCAAAATGGAAGTAGACAGCCAGAATGCATGATAATAGCATGCAGTAAAGAGCGACCTAGATGCTGGGAGGGGCTTACACTATATAGATAACATGGATGGACATACATGACATGAACAACTGAGTGTTGCATAGACTGGACTAAATAAACAGATGATGGACCTTGAAATGGCTATACATACAGTGGCTAATAGGACTCAGCATTTACTGCATTGTGCACTGCTGTAGGAGTGGCTTCCCCCACTTAAAACCAAAGCCATTGCAGCAAAGTAACACTACAGATGCCATACAACTGTCCCCATCGTTATGCCATTGTGCCCATGACACTGCCCTCAGAAATGTAGACGAGTATCTAAATAATGGGCAAATAAGTCTTGCAGTCAACTTTAATATGAGTTAGTCATGGACTGAGGGCAGTGCAATGAACATAGGTCATGCCTCAATAGCAATATTCGGTATTTTAACTGCACAACAGCATAACCTTGCAGCATAAAACACAAATTAATAACAAGTAAGATATCATTAGCAATGCAGTCCATCCGAGTACATACAATTTTTTACAAATATCCATAGTGCAATCAGTGAACATTCAGCAGTTATATTGTTAAACTATGTAACTCTCACTCTGAAAGTGAACAAAACATGCAATGAGTCTGACAAATAAGAGAAGTTAAATCATTTCACTGTTATCTCCTGCCTCAGACAATAAAAACATCAAGTTCTAAAGATATCCATGAAGTGTCCACATATATACAGGTTAAGGCTAGGACCCATATCAGAATATGACACACTGTAAACTGATTCATTAGCATGTGACATTGAGAAGCAATATCCCAGGTGCTGAATGAGCCTACAGCAAATATGTGCACAACCAAAGCCAATCAAAGTCAGCTCTAGGAGCAAATTTAACAGCACAAATTTGGAACCAACTTCCTCTCAGTTGCCCATACCTTGCTGAATATATATACACAAGTGTAGAAAGTCATAATTAAGCAGTATAAATCAGAACTTAGAACATTGACTATTATTGCATGTTTCGGATGCAGCACTGAAAGGTTATGATATAATAAATGTTTAGAAGCACAAATCATGTATCCTCAAAAATGAAAACAGAGTGCAAATAATCACATTGCACCAAGGTCAAGTTTGAAATATCACATTGTGGTTCCTTCACATAAAGGGACACACAAATATAGAGTCAATCATCACACGTGTAACTTAATATTTCATGGCATATGCTGTTAACAAACCATAAAAGCAGTATAATTCCCTGGAAAATATATTATTCCAAAGTGGACATAGGTATTACACAATGCATCTCAACAAACTGAAAAACATTTATTTATGCTTTTTGATAGCAATTGGGAAATTAGCATGATCTGCAATATCCATAATCTGTGCCACCATGTCCAAAGTTGTGTACCATTCTAGGCTGTTAAAATATACCCAAGAGAGTGGATCTATAAAACATACACTGCCCACAAAGATATTCCAGATAAGAGGTAACCCATCACATTGATTACATCTCTTTTCTAGCTTTATAATCATATAGAATCACATGGTGTACAGGAGCTGTCACACTTTACAGCACAAACATTAGAAGAAAATGCGGAAATGTTTCAATACATACAGTATGATGATGTAAAACAGTGAGGATAAGGGATGCATGCCACAGGAACAGCATATTTGTTGGCAGGACATACTACCTTTTCTAATAAAGAATTAAGCAGACAAATAGAAGGATGGAATACCTAGTAGAAACATAGGTAAACATGGGTATAGAAGAAGAGGAGGACAGCTTGCAAACATAAAAGCATGCCACAGACATGTAGAAATGGCAGCAATACAGAGGGAGGGGCCTCACACAGGTAGCATAAACATGGATAGTAGGATGGCACCTGAAGATGTTAAGACTAGCTAACACACAGGTTGCATGTTTATACACAGCAAGGAAGGCATTCTGTGATAAGGCAGATAGCAAGAAGCAGGCAACTTTGTAAACATTAGGGTATGTAATCGAAGTGATTCCAAATGCTTACATCCTCCTGGTAGACATGCTAGTATCACCTTTTCAAACAAACAGGGAGCAATTTCTAGATGAATCTTGCTCATGTCCCCACCATATTTCTCTTGAATTTGCAGGAGCAGATAGTGCAGATCACCAAGGCTTAGGGTAGAGCCTTTGGTACAGCTGCTTTGACTGTTCCCTCCTGAGCTTTGATGCTCTGAGGCTAAGAAGCAGCAGCAGAAACTGCATAATGCACTCTGACAACACTGTGGTCAATCACACCTTGACTCATCTTCAAGAAAGGAGGCAGATACGAACAAAATGCTGAACTTGACATGATTATCTACTTACTGGTCACCATAATATGCAAGAAGATGCAGATGTGACAAGGTGAACCTAATACACCTACCTCTGCCAACAGGCACATGTAGATGTCTCCTCAATCCTCTTGCCTTCAAGTGCATGCGAAGAATGACATATTAGCAATGCATCAGGATGCAGATGGTACTATTTTAGCTAAGCAGGGATAGTCTATTATTCAAATTCACCAATAGTGAAAGTACATCTAAAGACATAAAACACATAAAAGTATGCACCCTGTATGGTGAACTATACTATCGATTTTGGCTTAGCTCTATGGTGCAAAGTCCAGCAATAGTACTTCTTCATGCATGCCTTCACTCAGAAGGTGCTGAGCCTTGCATCATATCCCATCAAGATAGCCTTGCAGTGGAATAATGCAAATACATGGTAATATTTTTTTGTGTTAGACCCCACCATGCAGCAAACAGTTGTTGATATATGACTGAATATGTGATAAAGATTCAAATAAGATTGATTGGTTAAAGAATGGTCTATACCTAACCACTGAAAATCTTACACTTTAATACCTCGTCACAATGGTGGCCTATCTAATGTTTTAAACCAGTGTAGCCCAACTGCAGTCCCACCCTCCAACACCAGTTACTTAATCATTGTCTGGCTGTTACAAAGAAGAGTAAGGACATGAGCTGTGAAAGTTGGAATACAGGATTAAGGTCATACGTGTTTACTTGTTTCTTGTAGTCCAGGTTGAGATCCTCATCATACGTTTGCCAACTTTGTACCCTGAGTAAGCCACTTTGCTAGACAGTACTCCTGTATGGGTCACCCATGAAAAGGGACACTTACACCCAGCAGTCTTACTTGTTTAACAAAAAATACAATAAAAAAAATCTCCTCACTGAAAACAATCTGCTTCAAGGTAACATCATGCACCTGATTCAGCACCTTGAGTGCTGATGTATCACTTTGTCTACCACATGTAGAAGTGCCTCTAGATCAGGCTGTTTGATATTAGGACTCCTGACACTGAGTGGAGCAATGTAATGTTAACAAGTTTAGGATATGTATACTGAATAAGCTGAGATACTCTGAATGTGACTTAAAAAGGGCACTATGAGGGCAGCCAAGGCATTAGCCAGTATTCAGAATCCCTTGGACAAGAGAAGCAAACCATCATGAAGAAAATTTGGCTGTCAACCATCTATTTTCAGGCAGATGCATACCAGATTTTTTGTGAATGCCACCAGCTATTTAGAGAAGTATTGAATCCAATTATCTTCTGTCTGTTTTTAGGCATCAGTGTAGGTAAAGGAATGATTCTGCTCAGAGCCTGTATCTCATCTGCATCTGATATAAACATGCATAGCAAGTGCCACCATGATCTTCTGTATGCACTTTAGGGTTTTTTATATTCCTGATCATTCACTTAAGTATGAGTGCCTACCACGTCATATTCATATTTGTCTAGAGAAAAGGCATGGAGGGCCCTAGTGACATCAGTGATCCTGGCTCTGAAAGGCAGCTAAATGTAACCCTAGCCTTGTACAAACTAGTTAGTGCAAAAACAGTATGCCTGACAATTAAGCCAATAATAACTTAATCATTTCTGTTACCAAGTGACCACTATTTAATAAAGTGGTGGCTTGCTTTGGTGACTTGATGAAGCCGGTGCATGTGAAGCAGATGAACTGGTTGTTTTACACTAGTGTTTATTCATACTGGTCCTTGGAGGCTTTGATAAAGACTTTTAATGGCATCAGCATTAGATATTTTGATGCCAACTATTTGCAGTCACTGCATTAGCTTGGATGGGAGTAGGACTATATGATTCTCAGTTCGGAGTGTAATTATGGTGAGGGGTTACACCACATTTGCTAGTTGATTACACATTTCACATTTAGGATTTACTGAGTTGATGAAAAGTTCAGTGAGTATGAGGCAGTTACTACACTACCTTGGGAGACCAAATCCTAATGGGCTGGCAGCAAAAGGGAACCTGGTATGCTCACCCTCCATATCATCTAGTCCTTAATTTGCAATTCACTATTTGTAAGATATAGTGGGGGCCATAAGCAAGCCAACACAACAGTTGTTATTAATATACATGATTTGGGATGGTTTAGTAATTTTTGATGTACTAGTTTCAGAACAATACAGTGGTACCTTAGGAAATAACATGGAACTAGACAGTGATTGCAGCAGCCAGCACAGATAGGAGCTGATCTGAGCAGCAAAGTGCAGTCATCTGCAAATTAGTGCAGCTGGATGCAAATGAGGGCAGGTCAGTGCAAGTTAGCTTAGACCTTTTCAACAGCACTAGAGTGTACACTTTGATGGGAGTGTGACTTGGTAGTACAGTTTCAGAATACAGAATGAGAAACTGAAAAATGTACTCACTATTCAGCTATTCATCCAGCACTCCTACACTAAGTTCTGCTAACCACAGTAAATAGCAGACAGGCTAACCATAGGAACCAGTTAGGAACAACATTAATTTCAGTCTACAGTGCTCAATGACATAGAAACAGCTGCAATTAGCCTTCTCTTTCCAGACTAGCTACTACACTTTTCTAAGATGGTTCTCACTCCTAGCCAAACCAGTTGTTTACAGATTAGCAGCAAAAAAAGCAGCAAATAAAATAAGTACAAAAGCATTTGAAATAGCTTTAAATGTCTGCACAGCTTTATGTCCAATGTAAATATGCACTTTTCTGCAATGGTTAATCTTGGCAGTGGTAACAAAAAAATTTATTTGGAATGTTCTCAGTCTAGTGCACAAGGGAACGGCTCATAGCAAGTCTAAACAAAGAACAGCAATGATGTGCCATTCTGCACAATAAATAACTGACAAGTTAACAGCAAGAACCAATCAGAAGCAACACTAATTTTAGTCTAGAGTTCATAGTGACTTACAGGCAGCAGCAGTTAGCCTTCTCTCACCAGAATAATTGCTATGCTTTTCTACGATGGCCCCACACCTGGCAAAGCATGCTATTTATGGATGTGGAACAAAAAGCATAAAATAAAATAAAATATGTTCCAAACAGCTGAAGCAAAATTCAATGTCTGTTTGCTTTTAAGTGCAACACAAACATGTACCTTTCATCAGTGGATGATAGCAAAAGAAGCAAAAAATCACCTTAGAACACCCTCAGTATAGTGCACAAGAGCATAGCTGATGGCACTTCCAACCAAAGACAGAAATGGTGTGCTGAACCTCACAATAAAGAACTGACAAGTTAACAGCAAGAACCAATTATAAACAGCATTCATTTCAGCCTGGAGTTCTCAGTGACTTATGACAGCAATTACCCTTCTCTTAGCAGAATAACTAGAATTTTCTAAAATGGCTATCAGATTTGGTCAAATAGGCTGTTTACAAACGCTAAGTCGTGGCATTTTAAGGAACTCATACTTTCATTATTTGTGCAACAACCACATTCATGATCCCCAGAAACATCTTCACAACTTAATTTAATAACCAGCATTGTGTCTTGGCCAATGATAAGATATCTGCTCATACTGTCAGTATCTAGGGTTTACGCCTGATCTCAAGTCACTGTCTGTATGGAGTGCCTTTTGTTCTCCCTGTATCTGCATAGGCTAGCTGAAGCTACTCTGGTTTCCTGCCATTTCCAAAAAAAATGTGTTGACTGGCTCCCAAATCATCCATATAGCTACCCATGTATCACATTCACTGTCTTCTTTGTCACTTAGATTGTGGCTGAAATTATTTTATCTACATACCCACTTATCTGTTTGCTAAATTCAAAATTAAGAATTGCTTAAGACTATTTCTTCTATAAACATGTCCTGTCTTAGATAAATTAAACATATATGGCATGGTCCTCCATTACAAGAGGTTTAAGGTATCACATAGTGAAAACTCATGGTTGGCTGGGATTTTCTTACAGTTTTTATTGAATGGCTTGTCTATATGACCTTTTTCCCTTTGGTTTTGATGTTAATTGGGCTATTTTGCAGGTACCTTAATCTTAATGGGCATCAGCTGAGTTTAAAGACCTGTTTTTCCAAAGTATAGTCAAACTATCCAGTTATACTGTGCTGATGAGTTCAATACCAAGGCCAAAACATGCACATCCACAGCTAGTGGGATTTGGTTTTATTGGCCTAAATGTAACAATAAAGACTTAAAAAGTAAAAAAGTCATGGATGTTCATAACCCATATAGCTGAAACAGTTGATGTAAGGGGTCATGTTTTACTAAAAGTATGTTAACTAGCACCATGGTTATCATCTGTGTTGTAATTTGGCAAAATGTACTCATGCCATTAAAGTTTATATATACAACTGCATCTCCTAATATTTTGTCTTCTGTTTACTTCAGTCACTGCTTCTGTTAATGAGAAGGGTGAGAAAGCCACCTACTACCCAACTGTTACATTTTTCCTGCATGTCAATGGGGTTTTGGGGTTCTGCAGAATATAACACTACATATTCACTAATAAGGCAGTACAGCTGTCATCAGTTAAATATGTATTTCAGCTTTTTTTTTTTTTTTTTACTAATTGTTTTGCTTTTTGCCTCACTCTTGGATGAATGGACCTTATGGCTAGGTCTATGTTCTTGGTGGTATCAAACTAAATACATAAAAATAACACACCATGACATATGTTTCATTATAAGAAAGTGGTAGGCCAATGCATATCCCATGCTTTTAGAAGTAAATGTTAGGGTAATGCAATCATAAGCCTGTTCCATGGCACAGACATATAGAGCCCTGAATATGTTTCAGGTGACCCAGGATTGGAAAGTGTTCTGGTAACAGGAGGAGCCAGTGAAGAATACTTGCTGTGAGTGGCTGATGATAGCTTATTCATCTTTTTTAGAGCTAGGTGGTCTATCTACTGCTGTGCTGGTACCTTTTGGATAGATAGGTAGGTACAAAGCATACGACATATGAGCTTGGGAGAAGCACTCTGCCCTGCCAAGCTGCTGCTGCAAGTAATCTTTATGTGTGTGAATAAGCACAATCAAAGGAAAAGGTATACACAACTATAATTGAACACACTAGTCTGAGATGGATCAGGAAAACATGCTCATGTCACCTGAATGACAGTCATGCCTAGATCACCCCTGATTACAATGATAAGAAATAGATGGATTGAAGTGACACCCCAACCCATGTGGAAAAAAAGGAAAAGGGGTTATGGATTGGATGGATGGATAGATGAATGCATGGCTGTAACAGGGGCTTGACTTTTGGCAGGAAGGGTGAACAAATGAGAATTTTCAAAACGAGTGATTAATCTAATCACAAAATGACCCCAGTCCTCTCACATAATGCATGTGCCCTGAAGGCAATATCCTTGGCCTTATTTTCCATATTCTCAGACAGTTTGTGGTGTCCTATGAATACTGCACAGCTTTGAGTTAACTTTTCAGCTATTGTCATTCAGCTGCTTAATCAACCATGCATGTATTCATTTTATGTATATAGCTTCCAAAGGCATGTGTTCTTGCAGTTACTTGGATACTTTCTTAAGGGCTCCCTTTTCTATCAATTTTACAATCTTAGTGTACACTATTCTTTTTTCAAGAAGACTCTACATAGGGTATCACTTTAGACACAGACACTGCCATTAAGTAGTGGCAGTCCCCCCAAACTCTTAATAGATGAAAGGGTAAAGGTTTTGCTAGCTGATTGGCACAAAAGAATAAAGCCCTAAATGTACTCCAGCTGAGCTAAGATCCAATAGTGATATAGATACTGGTGAAGCTGGCTGAGTAGGATGGAAAAGAGCTGCTGATGCTACTACCTGCATGGTAATATTAATCAGACAATCATAGTCACTGCTGCTCTGATACTCTCTGGTGGTTTGGTGCCATATTGGGGGTTCACAACAGCTAGGGAAAACATTTTGGAGGTGGACATACCAAACAGCATATTCTGTAATCTGACTGAGCAAAAACTTCTATGTGTGACATTTCTATTGCATTTGAGTGGTTAGGGCTTACTAAGGGGAAAAAAATATTACCCACCTTTTGTGACTGCATGGATGATGACCCCTCCTTCATACAGCTATCACTTCTGAAGACCAGTACAGTAAAGGTGTAACACTAATGAGGCACTGTCTTCAGTGGAGGCAAAGGAAATCCCCCCATGAGACAATGTTGATTAGAAGTGACCAGTGAAGTTAGAACAAATGAATGAAAGTCTGGTTGGAAGAGTCGATGGTTGGCACTTGGCAGGTAATAAGAACAAAAAGAAACTTAAGAAAAGACAGAATGACTCATAAACAATGCTGGATGTACACTTTCCTAATTAAAACCTTCAGCTTTTAGTCTATTTGCAAAACGTATTCCCATCTTCTTGCAGCATTTACTTTTGTAGATAGCGTCTCATTCGAAGTGGGAGAAATATGGGAAAAGCACTATGTTGCTAAAAGAGAAAATTTATAAAAAGTATGAAAAAGAAGGTAACTGGTAGTAATTATTTCTTTTTCAAAGATAGCTAGATGGTTTTAGTAATGTATTACAAGATGTTGTGTTTGAGTTCCTGAATTACTTACTCTGAAAATCTAAAAATAAATGAATTTATTCACACAAGTATAGGCCAAGCTCAAAGCCTCCACCATATGACAGGAGGCTTCACCCCTCCATTCCACCATTATTATGTATGTACTCAGAAGTCATAGCATGTCTGGACAGGTTTGGCAAGTCTAAGGGGGCAAATGGTTTAAAACATTCCTTTTTCTTTCCCCTTTGTTATTTATGACTGAAATTTAGTAAAATACCATTACGAGTTGCTGAATTATACCACTTTTTTATCAGTGTGTCTTCACTAGTGTGAACATTAAATACTGTAGCAACTGTCTCTCATTTCAAATTCTTGCCTGATTCTGTTTTACTTACCATCTTAACAAACTTACAAAATGATTTCAACTGTAGCTCAAGCTTCACTACAGAATAAAGGATGATTTCATACCTGAAAACAGGTGGTCTTGAAAGTTTTTTTTGTGGTGCAAATATAGCAGCTTTATATCTTTCCTCTGTTAGTACATGCCTCAGAACATTAAAAAAAAAATTATAATAGTATATGATACCTAATGCTGTGATCTGACTTCAGAATGCACCAACACTTCCTTTGCACCAGACCATGATGTTTGATACTGGAGTGCTTTTAGGGCCAAGCTTATTTTCATAAGGATTTACCCTTATCTGTATACAGTACTAAAAAGTAAAAAGAAATCTGGTTTTCAGATAAAAGTTATGGTTCTATGAAGAAACTTGTTATGGGTGTCAGAAGTGCTATTATTACCTTATATCAGTGCTGAAATAGGCTTCTTTCTGATTTATCATTCATGGATAATCACATGACCTTATTGCATGCGCTATAAACAGCAGAATATGCCTTTAATACTAGACAAAGTCTTAGCCTGCTTTCTAGCCCAGTAAATAATTCATATTAAGTTACTATTCTCAAGGTTTACTCGTCTGTTGTACTGTTTTTTACAGCTGTATATAGCCTTATAATGGCCCCTTCATTTGCTTGGAAACACTGCATGCCCAAATGGCAGCACACTGCCATCAATTGCTATAAAGACTAAACTCCAAAAAGATGGCTACCCCTCACAAGTGGCACTTAGACTACCACAAACACACAGTACTCTTCATTTTTGAAGAGGGGCACACTCCCATATACTGTAATCATGGGGCAAGCGTCCACTCCCCCGATTTCTATTAACTTTGTGGTCAAAGCGACTCAGGAAAAGGGAAAAAGTTAGAAGAGAATGTAAAATTCACCTGCTCCTATTCTAACACAACAGTCACTCTGTGAATATGCCAGCCCTGACATTCCCATACATCCATATGCTATATATTGTGATCTTCCAGTTATAACATTCTGAGCATTACTCTACAAGACCTTAACAAACAGTAGGTTTGTTTATTTATTCTGTATTAGTTAATCAGAATAGAGCACTAATCTACATGGGCCTTTTTCAGTCTCTGACTCAGGACTACTATCTGGTTAATAGACATACTTGGAGTCATGCAGCAGGTAAATGTAAGCTAAAGGAATCAAACCCTGACACCCCTCCAAAAAAAAAAAAAAAAACAACAGCTTATGAGTTTAATCCTCATGTCTAACTACCAGCCTTAGCTCTCTATGTTAAATAGTTTCCTTGACCCCAATATGAATATAACAATGACTCAGCCATTCAGATGTTCATTGTTGTTTGAATTAACTGTGTTCATTATGATTTGTTTAGACATTGTTGCCATATCTGGACACTAAGCTCACAACTGTCCTATGTCATTACAAATCTGTTGTTGTGAAGTAAGAGATTTGAAATGTTATTTATATCTGTTACTAGGGGAAGTGCACTTAGATATTAGCCATGTATAGGCACTGCCCAGGGGAGTAAGCAGTCAAGGTGATAGCAACAGAGAATAAAATTACAAAGTATACCAGTTAGAACAAAGTAAAGCTAAAGAAAAAGGTAAAACAGTATAAAGTATTTTACACAAGAGTGAGATTGTCAAAAAGTAAATGGTCAAGGTTATTATGCAATAAAATAAAAGCAATATGAATCTTGTGAATAAAATACACTTATATGAATCTTGGCGTTGCACATGTAATACTCCAGGTTAAATAATAATATAAGCATTACTTATACCATTTTGCTGTACACATTAGTGCTATTAACCTATCTGTTACAGCAATATTATTCCTCTATAATTAGTTACATTTTACCTACAACTCTCACCACTGAAGTTTTATTAACTATGCTCTGCTTAGGTTAATCTCTTTGCCTAGCTTCCTAACTAATGTTATGCTCTTCCACAAACATAAGATATACAATGGATTGTTGTCTTTTATCAAGTGTTTAATACCTTGTTCTACTTGACTATTGTGTTTATTTTTTACATTATTATGTTGCAAATGTGACAACATTTATTCTGTTAGTATTTTATTATTTTTTGTGACAATTTGTATATAAGCTATGATTGGAGCTTTTCTCCCAGGCCCTCCGCTAAAAATGGGCACTGTCCCAGTTGGACCATCCTGGTAAACAAATGTAAAATAAATAAAAGTGTTGATCTCTGCCATATAGTTAAGCCAGAGAAGAAAAAAACAGACTGCTTACAGGGGCATGGCTTTTTTGTGAATATATAATATTAATAATAGAAAAAAGCACAGGACATTTTATGAAAGTAAAAAATGTCCCTATATCTGAAAAAAATGTTACTATATCTGAAAACAGTCTGAAATGAAAAAAAAAAGAGTAATTCTGTTTTATTAAATTATTAGGACTTGTTAGATATATTCTATTACTTTCCAAGAAATTATTTTCCTAATTTATTCTCCCATTCAATAAACACTGTACAACAAGCTGTACAAACTGCAGTATATAAATTTGAAAATGCTTTTTATAAGTCTTATATTGTTTTCAGATTTTATTTATTTATTTTATTTTGAAAATGATGCATATCACTTTTTGCGTCTTGGTTCAGCTTCAAAACTGTAGCTTTATGATAACTTTTTCAATTTCTTCTGACCCTCTTGTCTCAGACAGACATTAAAAAATACATTTAAATCAATAAAACTTGATTCAGGATCTGATGTTCTAATTTGCATCCTGGCCAGGACATCAATCAATAGCCTTCATTTTGTTTAAAGGCCAGAGGCCAAATTAGAGTTCGAAAAGTCCTTGCAAAGCCTTTGGGTAATTTTGAGATTGAGTCTAATGAAAGATTAATGAATACAGACATCCATTTACAACCCATCTATTTACATATGACTTCTACCTTCACTCCTGCTGAACCAAAGTGCATCAGATTGTTTGTGCAGATAATGCTGACTGGCTGTAAAACTGCTTCTGTAACTTTTGCAGCAAAGGTCTCTTTTGACTTGACTTATAATCAGTCTGCAAAAACCTTTGTGCACTACAATAAGTGCAGATCTGTGTATCGCAGCTTCAGGAAACTCTTTGACATGTATTGCATTGCTTCAGTACATGGCTGTGTAACTAACGTATCAATGTTCTCAAAGCAGAGCTTTGGCAACTTATACATTCAGTCTAAGAAACTATTTCTCATATTTTATAGTGAAATAAAGGCAGAGCAAAGACATTCCTATAAGCAGTTTAACTCAGGGAATGTCTGAAATGTAGATTTGCAGAAACAATTATGACCCCTGTATTACTTTATTCTCCATAATGTCAAACAGGCAGGTTGCATAACTCTGTACAATGTTGCACTTATTGTATCTGGATTGTTCCTGCTTTGGAATACTATTCTAATGTGTTTAAATTATCTCATTGTAATCTGCAATAATTGTATCACTTGTAACAAAATCTGAGATAACAACAATTTACCTTCATTGCATTTGAGACCTTTAAGCAGATTAAACCATATTTTTGATTCCTGTGTTCCATCTATATTTTTATATTTTTTGGACTTTTCCAGCACGTGTCATCCTGAACCATCCCATAATATGATGAATAAATTTTATCAAAACTTGTGCTCTTGTTACTGGTTTCTGTGAAAGAGTGATGCTGGCTTCTCCAGGCTTTTCTAGGTTTGAAAACCTGGTTACATAGTTATCTGTACATTTATCTTTATGGAAATTAGAAAGCATCTATACATTTATATGCAAATTACACTTATATGCAAATAACCCTTATGATATCCTCCCACTCACAACTTTTCTATAAACATGATGACTACAGTCACAACCTTTGAAGGTATGCAATTAATGAAGTAACTAGTTAGAAACTGATATCAACAAAATGATCACAGGCACTGCAGTTAAGACACTTATCACACTGGGGCTCAGACTAGGAAGTAACTATCTACATTACCCATTACCCATTGCAACCGTTGGTACTGAATATGCTCTAACAGATTACTAATGTTTTAATATCATAGCCCTCCCTGGCAAACACATTGCGTTCAGCACAGGTACAGCTATAGAGAGACTACTTCATAATGAATATCAGCTTCCATAAATCACCACACCCTGCCTTAAATAGGTAGCTTGACTTATGGCAAATGTAAGTTTTGTATGTGATAAAGCCACTAGACAAAAATGTAATTTTGGCACTGTATATCTCCTAATGGAAATCCAGTTCAAGGCCCTATACCTTGTTTTGAAAGCCAAACATCAGAAGACACAAGAACTGTCTGAAGACAGTTATTGTCCTGCAAGGTGGCAGTGATGAAAAAGGGTTACTTTAGGAAATATATTAAACGGTCTAAAAATTATTACCTTCCCCACTTCTACAGCAATTTCACTTAAGATGGAAATTTTAGAGAGCTCTATAAGCCCTATGGTTCTTACTATTCAACTGAAAGCATTTTCAAAATCAGCATTAGAAGCAGTAATATAATTATGACAGGAACTTGATAGTAAAAGTAGGTACAGTGCAAGAACATTACTCTAAAATGTTAACTGTATACACCCACTGATCAGATATTTACTGAATGTCACAGCAGAAAAAACAGTGGCAATCTTTAACACTCTGTTGCCAGATATATATGGTCAATGAAAACAGCAAATATAAGAAGAAATAGGTCTAAAAAGAAAAAATAATCTATATGTATTAAAGTGTCCAACCTAAACCACACATTTCATTCAACTATGTAAATGCAATAATTTGCAACAGATCAGAATGCATTTAAAAATAAACATGGGTGCCTATGCCATATGATATCTAGCTATTCAGAAACAACAATCCTTAGTTTTGACGTTACTGTGCTGGAAACTCCCAGCAAACCTTCATGTCTGGTGGGTGTTTAAATTATAATTAGAACAACTCACAAGAGAACAGCACCTACAAAGATTGCATATGAGCACTACATCAACCTCACAGATCCTATTTCTGCTGCACATTTCTTCACAAAAAATGGCTGCCAGATACCTAAGGGTATTATACTGAAGGGATGTGCTCAGATCTTGAACTATTCTGTTTTTTTTTTTTAACGTTTCCATTTTTGGCACTCAGTAAATTGTTTGGGGACAATACATTGTTTTGGGAAAAAAGAGCAAATTAGTTTATTTATGTATTTAGCTAGCTAGTTAGATAGTTGGTTAGTTACCTTTCTTAAGTGGGATAGGTGTGCTGAGCCTTCTGAAATGCTTGTTTACAGTGACAGTTTTGAAGTAAACAGAAAAGATACGTGGAGAGATAACACTAATGCATAAACATTTATAATACACCAAATGCTCCAACTGAAACAATGTAAAAAGAGATAGAAGTCAAACAAATACATACAGTATATATAAAAAGATGTACTTAAAATAATCAATACATTTTCAGTACCTTCTCTAAATGGATTATAAAAGCTGATATACCTAGTGAAGTCCACAGATTACAAATATGCCTTTTAGTCAGTAAGGTTAGGTGCATCAGGCTGTAATACAAAGTTACTAGTAAACAAAAATAAATCAGTTCCCCATATGAAGTAATTACAAAGTGGTGGAATGTTATTTGTAAGGAAGCATACAAGTAATTTGTGATATGGTCAGTGACTTTTATTGTTCTGTCTTTAATGTCATTGTACTGATTGTATTTTTAAATTTTTGATTTAGCTTTGAGGTTGGTTTTCTCTGGGAGTGATTGACATAAAAGTTTATATGCATACTTATGCAGTTTTAATATATGTATATATATATATATATATATATATATATATATATATATATATATATATATATATATATATGGGTTTCATACACTAGATCGAATTTTCACTAATTCGAAACAGTGCATGGAATGCTCACTGCAGTGAAAGTGCACTTAATCAAAAGTGCACTTACTCAAAGTTCAGTACAACGAACAGGTGTTGTACAGAACTTCCGTGCAGTACTCACGGACCTTAGGGTTAGGGCACGGGTCATAGTAAGGGCTATCCCCTTACCATGACCCGTGCCCTAACCCTAAGGTCTGTGACGACTGCAGCACAGTGAAGGACCTAGCAATGTCTTCCACTATGGTGCGATAGTCACACATTTTAGGGTTAGGGCATGGGTTAGGGTAAGGGGATAACTAAACTAACTATCCCCTTACCCTAACCCGTGCCCTAACCCTAAGGTCCATGATTATCACACCATAATGGAGGACATAGCTTGTTTTTTATGTCCTCTACTGTGCTGCGGTGTTTTTGGTGAAGTGCACTTACGCAAAAGTTCACTTTCGTTAAAGTGAACTTTTGCAGAAGTGAGACTTCCTATTACAAGTTCGAAGTAGTGAACTTTCATTCTTGTAATAGGAATCCATATACATATATATAAACATGTGTATACATATATATATATATATATATATATATATATATATATATATATATATCTATATATACATATATATATATATATATATATATATGTCTACTTCTGATTGTCAAAAACTCACTTTTTTGATAACCAGAAGATCAAACCCATTGCAGCAAAACTGCATTAAATAGAAAGTGCACTTTCGCAAAAGCCAGTTTTCCAAAGCACATTACAGTGGGGATAAGGAAATATATCCTTTTCCCTACTGTATTGTGATCTTGGAGTTAGTATATTTAAGTAGGGGAGTGTGGGGGTGCAGCCCTTCACATGGAGAGGTGCATGGGGGCTTGCCCCCCCTACAAAATACTGTTTAATGCATTTTTATTCGATCTTTTGATCTAGTGCACCTTCCACTTTAGTGGGTCTCGATGTTGCTTGGTCGAGTGAAATTTTGATAAAGCAACATAGACCATATATATATATATATATATATATATATATATTTATAGATATCTATACACACACACACACACACACACACATATATATATATATATATATATATATATATATATATATATATATATATATGGGTCCGGGACTAATGTTCTAGCGGTCATTTCAATGAATGTGAAATGGCCGAGCATACTTACGTGAAAGTGCTTTTCACCGTAGAAGCACTTTTGTATAAGTATGCCTGTTGCGGAGATTGCACTATAGTGGGGATAAGGGAAAATTCCCTTTTCCCCACTGTAGTGC